>NC_087175.1:7657500-7802500 GCF_035594125.1 Scylla paramamosain
GCCTTCCCATAAGGCATATTCATAACCTGGCACTAGCCTATTCATGCTAGTCCACCACAGTAGTGCTTATTGATCTAGTTTATCAATACCTGGAATTGGCAGTAATGAAGGCTGCAGTAAAGGATGGATTTGACAACCTTCACCACAATAGAAATGATGGGCATAAGATTGGCAGACTTGGTGTGCAGAAACTCTTGGTGGATAATTCAGTGCACCTTGTTGATGGGCTGTGTGTGTCTGGCAGCCTCATAAAAAATAACTGAAGCTGCAACAAGCCATCAGGCCTATATGTGACAGTCCTTGTATGAAATATACCTACCTATTTCCACCTATCATCCCAATCCATAAATCTGTCTAATCTTCTCTTAAAGCTCCCTAATGACTTAGCACTAACAACTTGATTACTGAGTCCATTCCAATCATCTACCACTCTATTTGAGAACCAATTCTTTCCTATCTCTTTTTCAAATCTAAATTTTTCAAGCTTGAACCCGTTATTTCTTGTTCTATCCTGGTTAACGATCCAAAGAATTTTGCTTATGTCCCCCTCGTTATAATCCTCATACCACTTAAAGACTTCTATCAGGTCCCCTCTTAGCCAGCACACTTTGAACTCTGAAGACTGACAATCTTGAAGCACAATGAAATTACATCATTACATGGGGTCACCAATTCATGCAATAATCATGACATAATAACTGATAACATAATAGCATAATATATCTTTTTTCTTATTGTCTGTGTAGATGTCAGTTCTCTGGTCCTTGGTTTTGCAGTAGAGATTGATGGTCACACTGTGGAAGATATCAGCTGGCCACAGCAACATGGCTGAGTTGGGCGCAGTCATTAAAAGGGTGAATCTTATACTGGCTTGGAGATAAAAGAGTGGAATTAATGACTGACTCTTTGCATTGCTTTGCTGAATCTCGAACAGGCTCTCAGGAAGAAGCTAGCTCAAAATCAAGGCCTCTGAGAGATAATGCTGTCAATAGTTGAGGAATGTAATCTCCAGCTATTATTGTGGTCTTCATGAACAGGACTGGCTGTCTTACTTGTGTACCATAGCACTAGGTGAAAGTCCAAAATGCCTAACTCTCAGCCATATCACCTGTATCTGTGTCCATTGTTGCTATAATTGATAAAAGATAACTGAGATTCACCATGCTGCAGGTCAGCTGAGGGTGAGGTGTGCCCTACATTTTTGCCAAATGACCACTAAGAGGCAAGTACAAGCTGTCATCAAGAATTGTGAGGCATGTCAGTCCATTGCCCCTGCTCTGGTGAAGTTGAAGAAGGGGAAATCTGGATGTGGAAAGAATCAGTATAGATAATATACAGGAGGGTATGCGACAACAAACGTGATTCATTCCAATGTAGCGTTCGTTATGGCAAATGTGTATTGTGATGACTGAAGAACCTATGGAAAAAAATTAATTGGTTCCAGGGAATCAGAAAATAATAAGAAAAAAAAAAAATGAATGAGCACATTTCCACTACCTACTAAATTTGAGATAACACAATTAGATACAGTACCATCCTGAGTTTTGCAGCCTAGTCCTAGTACCATCCTGAGTTTTGTGCTGCTCTGACAAGTATTGGCCACATTTACCTATTGTTGGCATCACACATATACATATAATAAATCCCACCAAGTCAGAGCACTCTCTCTCTCTCTCTCTCTCTCGCTGTGAAAGTAAGAACAATCCTAAAGATTGCTTAATAGAATGAGAATGATTGAGAATGAAAATGGAATTACATAAATGAGTGAGAAAGAATGAGAAACAATGAAGCGAAAATGACATAAAATGAATGAGGGGGAGAGAGTGAGAAAGCAAGGTTTCACTCCCTTGTCCCTTATCTCTGACAGATAAGGGGGAAGGAAGGTGACAGGGAAGGAAGTTTGAGACAAGATGAAAGAAAGGAGAAGAAAGGAAAAAAAGGGAGAAAGGGACAGGCAGCAGATAGGTAAGCAGCAGCTTGCACAGCTGGTGAGTTAGTCTTACAAGTTTAGTTTGTTATCCCGATTAAATTTTTATTAAAATTTCTGTGCTTGCACTTGTGGCAAGTTTGCTATGCTAGTTTTGGTTTGTTATTCTGATTAAATATTTATTAGAATTTCTGTGCAGTATTGCAGTTGTACATTATAGTGACCATGCGTTGTTGTGTATCCTACTGTACTTCATTGTGATGGACAGCCTTACTGAACTCTTAATGGCTGCATGCCATCTTGATATGCTACCTGGCATCATCTTTGACTTGATATGTGAAAACATCACAAAACAGCTAGAGGCAGTGTTTTATGAACGTGGAGCACTGGAGGAGCAGCTCACTGACAACGACACTGCTTTTCATAGCAAAATGTCCATTGATTTTGCAAAAAGGTGGTGCATGCATCTGTTTTCCATTTCAGATGTGGCCATGTTCTCTTGGGAAATGATATAGAAAGTATGGAAATGTATGAGTGAGAGGATGGGATCTCTGTAAAGTGATATGAATGGAGGGGCAACCATAAAAGTAAGAAGCTTTGTCAGTACTGCAGATCAGTTTAAAATGAAAGTTGGTCAGCTTTTAGTCCCTATGCCTTCAATCTTCACACACACAGTGTAGTGGTTAGTATACTCAGTTCATAACTGAGAAGGCCTGAGTTTGAGTCTCACATGCAATGAGGCAGATTGACAAACCTCTTAATATGAAGCCTCTGTTATCCTAACAATAAATAGGTATGGGATGTAAGCTGACAGATTGTGTTTTGCTGTTTAGGCGTGTGGCAAGTGAGTGGTCTCAGTTCTACTCAAAGATTGGTTGTTATGAGCTCTAAGTTCTTTCCATAGGCTAGCAGGGTGACCAGCAGATGACCATAGGTGGATGTCATAAGATAAGATGTTAAAGAAAAAGCTCCTTGGAGTGCTCTGTACAGTGATATTGTGATGGTGGATTTGACTAGAGAAAAGTTCAGCTGAAGATAGAAAGCCACTTGACAAATACTTGAAGATCAAGGACTAGATAAAAAAAAATAGCATGATAAAAACAAAATATCTGTGAATGAGAGATTAGGGGAGACAAGGAGTGAAATGGCATGTATGACATCACAAGGGCTGTAACTTTAAATACCTCAGGTAAAAAGTGACTGAAAACAGATATGGACTCTGAAATTAACCACAGAATACAATGTTCATGGTTGAATTGGAGATGGCCATCAAGAATTCTGTGCAACAAGAGGATTAAGTGCAAGGGTAAATGATGAAGTTTTATAAAAATGTAACACCAGTCAGAGATGTGACCAATAAAAAAGGCTCAAGAATGAAAACTGGAAGTGGAAGAGATGAAGATGCTGTGATGTATATGTGGAACCACAAGAAAAGATAAGATCAGAAATTATTTTGTTAGATGGACAATTAACACAGCAAATATTTCAAAGAAATTACAATAAAGAAGATGATACTGGAATGACCATGTCATGCTAAGAGCAGACCATGTGTGTAGGAGGGTTATGGCCATGGAGGCAGATGGAAGAGGAAGGAAAAGGGAACTTCTGATGGAGGGATAGCATTACAAATGACATATAGGAAAAAGAGCATGAAGGAACAAGATATGCAAGACAGGAAAAAGTAGAAAAGGCTACTAAGAAACAGTGACTTTATACAGATATGGGTTAAAGTTGAAGGCAAAGAACAAGATTAGATTATCTTTCCCTTTCTTATGTTTTAAAAGAAGATGAAGAAGGAGGATCATGATGAAACACTTAAGTTACTTACCGGACTGCTTGCTGTGTCCACATTTCCTGCAACTGCCCAAGGAGGCGCCGAAGCTCGTCCTCATCCCAGCGCCACACTATACTGTCAAAATGAACTGCCCACAGGTTGAGGGGCAGGTCGCTAGCCAGACAATACTGGGGTTTCCTGCAAGAAGCACACAAAGGGGAAACTACTTTCAAACACAATAACAAATGAACTAATTCAGCTTTTTTATATTAACAATAAGTTGTCAGTTTCTGTGTGTGTGTGTGTGTGTGTGTATTTACCTAGTTATGACATATGGGAGAGAAGCTAAGCTCACATTGTCCCATCTCCATAATTATTTATATCCAACTTTTCCTTAAAATCATGAATATTCCTTGCACAGACCACATCCTCCTCCAGTCCATTCCATGCTTCTGTGCTTCTATGAAGGAAGCTAAACTTCTTTGTCCCTTCCGCAGGTGGTTGCTCTTAGTTTTCTGTCCTTTTGTTTCTCTTTCATTCATTCAAATAGATCTTCCCTATCCATGTTTTCCATCTCACTCAACATTCTGTATGGTGCAATCATGTCACTTCTCTCTCGTCTCTTTACCAAGGGTGAGAGTTGCATCCTAAATAGTCTCTCTTCATAGGGTAGATCTCTCAATTCTGGTATAATTTTGGTTGCTGCTCTTTCTACTCTTTCCAGCTACCTTGTGTGTGTGTGTGTGTGTGTGTGTGTGTGTGTGTGTGTGTGTGTGTGTGTGTGTGTGTGTGTGTGTGTGTGTTTTTCACGTGGTGACCAAACTACTGCAGCATACTCTTGTCTTTGGTCAATCATTGTGATTAGTATTTTCTTGTCATTTCCTCATCCAGATATTCAAAGGGCACTCATATATTTATTAACAGGTTGAGAGTTTCACATGTTACCTTATTGATATGCTTCTCCTGTGATAGTTCCTCTGAAAATATAATTCCTTTGTCTTTTTCCTCTATTGCCTTGTTAACTTTCATTTCCCATCTTATAATTGTATCTACACCTATTACTCTTTCCAAGTTCCATCTTTATACACTTTCCAGAGTTAAGTTCCATTTGCCATATATTGCTCCACTTCCACACTTTACCTGGATCTCTTTGCAATTCCTTGCAATCTTTGATGTTCTTCACACTTCTCAACAGTTTTGCATCATTTGCAGAGACTCACATACCTGATTATATTTTCCACCATAGTTTATATACACTGCAAACATCACAGGTGCCAACACACATTTTATACTGGATACTACTCTGATGTCTGGTCCATTATTACTGTTCTCATCTCCCTGTTCTTTAACAGAACCTCCATCCATTTTAGCAGGCCTTTATTTAGACCACCTAACTTTTCCAATTTCCATATAAGTCTGTTGTGTGGCACCTTGTCAAACACTTTCTTTAAGTCTTGGTAAATGCAATCTACTCAATCCGTTTCTCTCTTGTATTATATTAGTTGCTCTTGGGTAATAATACAATGTTAGTGAAACAAGATCTTCCCTTTCTAAAATCCAAATGAGTATTTTGTAAGGATTTCATTATCTTCCAAAAATTTGGTCCATTTTGTTTTTTATTATCATTTCACATATTTTTGATACCAATTTGTCAATGAGACTGGTCTGTAACTGAGTGGGTCTTGTTTGTCATCTCTTTTGAATATGAGCACGATGTTTGCTCTCTTCCAATCCTGTGGAACTATTCCATCAATAATGAAGGCACATAAGATGGCATGTAATTTATCCATAAGCTGTTTGCTACATTCTTTTACTATCCATTCTAACACTCTTTATGGTCCTGCTGCTTTCCTCACATCTAGATTCTTGATGATCTCTTCAATTTCCAGTACTGTTAGTTGAATTTCTGTCATTAGTTTATTTTCCCTTATGTCTGGTGGTCTGGTAAATTCCTTTTCTCTTGTAAGAACTTTCTTGAAGCTCTTATTTATAATTTCTGCCATCTCTAATGGATCCCCATATAGAACTCCATCCACCCTTAGTTTCTCTATGCTCTCTACTTTTCAATTTGCCATTCATATGCCTATAAAAGAGTTTTGATTCATGTGTACACCTGTCTATTACATCTTTTCATATTGCATTTGTTCTTCTCTTTGAAGCTTTATGTAACTGTTTCTTGCCTGTTTGTAATTATTCCATGAGTTAATTCTTTTCTTTTCTCCATTTTTTCCATGATTCTGCTTTCTTTTAGGCATAAATTTCTTTACATCTTCTTTGTTTACTTTGAGAAATCCATCCCATCTTCCTTGGGCCCTGTAGCTTTGTGGAACACATCCCATCTTTCTTCCTGAAAGAAGTCCCTCATGTTGTAAAACCCTGCCATGACATTCTTCATTCCTTTTACACTCCGTTTCCTCATTTACTTTATATTCTATGATAGCGTGGTCACTTTTGGCTAGTGGAGGCTCCATCTTGACATTCTTGATTACTTCCTTGCTAAATAAGAGATCCAGTCTTGAAGTTTCTCCATCATTTTCAAATCTTGTATAATTTTTTATCCATTGCATTAATACATTATCCATTGCCAGCTGTAATACATAACTTATTTCCCCATGATGACTCTGCTCCCTCAGTGCACCACTCTTTATTGTTAGCCTCCTATCATTATAACTTTTCACCTCGTAACTTTTTCTCTAGACAGTTCCTTGTGTCTCATCATTTCTTCATATTCTGCTGTTATCCAGGCATTAGTTTTGGGTGTTATATGTGCTACTATGAAATGTAACTTTTTCCTAGTTTTCCTTCCACTCCTGTTTTTAAGGTTTCTGCCAGTCCTTTGTCACATTCTATCCCAACCACTTTTGTGCATTTCTTAACTAGGAACATCACTCTTTTTTTATTTGTTCTACTTCTTTTCCATATGTTGTATCTATTTTGTACAATGTCCACTGCTTCCAATTCATCACATAAATTTGTTTCTGTAAGGCCTATTATATCTGGAATTTTTAATTGCTGAGATAGTGGCATTTACATTTGCATATGCCACTTTTTTTGGTTCAAATACCACTTCCTCACATTCATATCTAAACCTTTTAAATAGAACACCTTCTGCTCTTCCAATCCCTCCTTGTCTTTTAACTCTACTTCCTTTCTCAATTCAATGAACTCTTTTCTCTCCTCTTCATTAAAGTCTCTTCTCAACCACATGTTTTTTTGTTTCTTCTTTCTTGGCCAGGCCCCAGGTTCCTGCCACAGCCTCTTTGCCATCTTTGTGTGACATGAATTTAATTCTAATGGGTCTATGATCTTCACCTGTGAATTTCCCAACTCTGTGACATTCTTCCACTTCATATGTGTGTGTGTGTGTGTGTGTGTGTGTGTGTATTTACCTAGTTGTATTTACCTAGTTGTATAATACAGGGTCCGAGCCAAAGCTCAATTAGTCCTGTCTCCATACCCGAATTTGTCCAATTTCTCTTTAAACATGTGCACACTCTTTGCCGCAACTACCTCTTCTTTTAAGTTATTCCATATTTCAACCGTTTGATGCGGAAAGCTGTATTTCTTAATATCTCCCAAACAATGACTCTTCTTTAATTTCTTCATATGTCCCCTTGTACGTCTATCTCCTTCCTCCACTTTTACAACTAGGCCATCTCTGTCTATCTTCTCCATGCCATTTACTAATTTGAACATTGTTATCAGGTCTCCTCTTTCCCTTCTTTCTTGCAGTGTTGGTAATCCAATTTCTTCCAGTCTTTCCTCGTAACTTAGGTCTTCCAATTCAGGTATCATTTTCGTAGCTGTTCTTTGTATTCTTTCCAATTTCCTTAAATCTTTCTTTTTGTGTGGAGACCATACCACTGCTGCGTATTCCAGTTTGGGACATATCATGTGTGTTATGATTTTCTTCATCATTTCTTTGTCTAGGTAATTAAATGCCACCCTGATATTTGCTAGCAAATTATATGTAGAGCCAAATATTCCATTGATGTGTTTTTCTGGTGAAAGCGTGTCTTGAATTATTACTCCCAAGTCTTTTTCTTCTTTGCTCTTTGGTATTGTGATACCTCCCATCTTATACTCCCATGAAGGTCTCCTTTTACTTCTTCCCATCTCCATTACATGGCACTTCTTTATATTGAATTCTAATTTCCATCATTTACTCCATTCATAAATTCTATCAATATCCCTCTGTAGTTCCTCACAATCCTCTTGGTTCTTTATTACTTTCATCAATTTTGCATCATCTGCAAACATATTAATGTAGCTATTTAAACCCACCGTCATATCATTTATATAGACCTGAAACATTTTAGGTGCCAACACAGACCCTTGTGGTACTCCGCTTGTTACTTCGCACCAACTTGATTTATTATCTCTGATTACTGTACTCATTTCCCTACCTTGGAGATAATCCTTCATCCACTTAAGTATTTTTCCTTTTAGCCCTCCTCGATGTTCCAGTTTCCATATGAGTCTTTTATGTGGAACTGTATCAAAAGCTTTTTTCAGATCTAAATAGAATGCATCAACCCAACCATCTCTCTCTTGTAGTTTATCTATTACTCTTGTATAAAAGCTCAGTAAGTTTGTTACGCAAGATCTCTCTTTCCTGAAACCGAATTGTTTTTCTGTTATTATATTTTCTTGTTCAAGATATTGCACCCATCTGTTTTTAATGACTATTTCACAGAGTTTACTTACAATACTCGTGAGTGAGACTGGTCTGTAATTCAGTGGTTCCATTTTATTACCTCCTTTGTATAACGGTACTATATTTGCTCTCTTCCATTCCTTTGGTACTTTTCCTTCCTTTAAAGAACTGTTAATTATCTCCCATATTGGTTCTTCCAATTCCTCTCTACATTCTTTCAATATCCATCCATTTACTTCGTCTGGCCCCATCGCCTTCCTAGTATCTAGCTCTTCCAGTAGTCTTTTAATTTCTTTTCTTTCCACTTGTATGTTTGCTATTCCTTTCTGTTGTTCCTCATCTCCCAGTGATGCAAAGACAGTTTCTCTTGTAAATACAGACTTAAAGCTTTTATTCAGTATCTCAGCCATCTCTTGTGTGGTTTCATAAATTTCTCCATTTTCGTGTGTGTGTGTGTGTGTGTGTGTGTGTGTGTGTGTGTGTGTGTGTGTGTGTGTGTGTGTGTGTGTGTGTGTGTGTGTGTGTGTGTGTGTGTATGTGTATTTACCTAGTTGTAACATATAGGAAAGGAGTTATGCTCATGCTGTGATCTTCATGCCTACTTTTGTTCAACTTATTCTTAAAATTGTGGATGTTTCTTGCACAGACCACTTCCTCTTCTGGTTGGTTCCGTGCTTCTATGCTTCTGCTTAAGAAGCTATACTTCTTCACATCTCTCCTGCAAGTGGTCATCTTCATTCTCTTGCCGTGTCCTCTAGTTTCTCTCTCATTCCACACACAGATCTTCTGTCCAACTTCTCCATTCTGTTCACCATCCTGTACACTGCTATTAGATCTCTCAAGCTTTTTTCTTCCACAGTCGGAAGCATCATTTTATTGAGTCTTTTCTCATTTGGGACAGCCTTTAGTTCTGGCACCATCTTTTGTTGCTAATCTTAGTACTCTTTCCAGTTTTTTTATATTTTTCTTCTCATGGGATGACCAGACCACTGCATCATATTCCAGCCTCAGCCACATCATTGTGACTATTATTTTCTTCATCATTTCCTCATCCAAATATACGAGTGCCATCTGTGTGTTTCTCAATAAATTAAGAGCTTCTCCCATTAATTTGTTCATATGTTTCTCCAGTGACATATTTTCTGCCAGTCACTCCCTATGCCACTCTCTTCATAGTTTCATTTCCCATTTTATAGTCATATGTACATCTGCCACTTGTGCCAAATGTGTGTGTGTGTGTGTATTTACCTAGTTGTACAGTACAGTTGTCCGAGCCAAAGCTCAATTAGTCCTGTCTCCATACCTGAATTTATCTAATCTCTCTTTAAACATGTGTACACTATTTGCCGCAACCACTTCTTCTTTTAAGTTATTCCATATTTCAACCGTTCGATGCGGAAAGCTGTATTTTTTAATATCTCCCAAACAATGACTCTTCTTTAATTTCTTCATATGTCCCCTTGTACGTCTATCTCCTTCCTTCACTTTTACAACTAGGTCATCTCTGTCTATCTTCTCCATGTTGTTTATTAATTTGAACATTGTTATCAGGTCTCCTCTTTCCCTTCTTTCTTGCAGTGTTGGTAATCCAATTTCTTCCAATCTTTCCTCATAACTTAGGTCTTCCAATTCAGGTATCATTTTCATAGCTGTTCTTTGTATCCTTTCCAATCTCCTTATATCTTTCTTCTTGTGTGGTGACCATACCACTGCTGCGTATTCCAGTTTGGGGCATATCATGTGTGTTATAATTTTCTTCATCATTTCTTTGTCTAAGTAATTAAACAAAGAAATGGGTGTGTGTGTGTGTGTGTGTGTGTGTGTGTGTGTGTGTGTGTGTGTGTGTGTGTGTGTGTGTGTGTGTGTGTGTGTGTGTGTGTGTGTGTGTATTTACCTAGATGTGGTTTACAGGAGAGGAGTAATCTCATAGTATCCCATCTCTATATCTATCTAGTTTGGTCTTAAAAGCATGGACAGTTTTGGCATTTATGTCTTCACTGAGTTCATTTCATTTGTTCACACTTCTGTAAGGAAAACTATACTTCTTGATGTCTCTTCTACAGTTAACTTTCTTCAACTTTTTATTGTTCCCTTGTACTCTGTGTGTCTAAATTTATAAAACATTCTTTATCCACATTTTCCATACCATTTATCATTCTATAGATTTTATTAAATCTCTCTCTCTTCTATTTTCAAGGATAGGAATTTCCAACATTCTTAATCTCTCTTCATAGGTCGCTTTACTCAACTCTGGAACCATCTTAGTGACTGCTCTTTGTATTCTTTCCGCATACTCCAATCTTGGTCTTATCATGGAAATCAACAACTTTTTTATCATTCCTTTTTATCCAAATAAGAGAATGCCATTCTTATTCTTTTTTACAAATTCATCGTCTCTCCAGTAATTTTATCAGTGTGTCTGTCTGGAGTAAAATTTTCAGTAACTGTTACTCCCAAATCCACTTCCTTTTTTGACTTCTTTTACTTCACACCTTCCATCTCATAATGATATTGTATTCTTTTCTTACTCTTACCAAACTCCATTACTTTACATTTACTTAAATTGAATTCCATTTGCCAAGATTTACTCAATCTATTTATCTTATTTAAATAATCTTGCAGTACCATACAGTCATTTACATCTTCTACCCTTCTCATCAGCTAGCATCATCTGCAAATAAGTTCAAATAACTATCTATTTCTTCATTTATATCATTCACATATATTACAAACATTATCAGTCCCAACATTGACCCCTGTGGGACACCACTAGTTACTTTCAGCCAAGATGAATTTTGGTCTTGTATTACAGTTCTCATCTCTCTATCATTCAGATAATCCTCCATCCAATCCAGAAGTCTTCCTCCAATTTTTCCATAATTTTTCATCTTCTATAGCAATCTTCGGTGTGGTACTTTGTCAAATGCCTTCTTCAAGTCTAAGAAGACACCATCCACCCTTCTGTCTCTCTCCTGCACAATATTGACTACCCTTGAATAAAAGGACAATAAGTTCATGGAGCATGATCTTCCCCTCCTAAATCCAAATTGACAATTCACTAAAACTTTATCTCTTCCAAGTGTTCCATCCATCTTTCCTTTATTGTTCTTTCACATAACTTTCCTACAACACTAGTCAAGGACATTGGTATATAATTTAGTGGGTTTTCCTTGTTTCCTCCTTTGTATATTGGTGTAATATTTGCTCTCTTCCAATCTTTCGGTACTCTTCCCTGTGATAGTGATGTCACCACTAGACTGTGAATTTTATCATCCATTTGTCCTCTACATTCCTTCAGTATCCAGTTTGATACTCCATCTGGACCAATTGCTTTATTTACTTCGAGTTCTTCCATCATCTTAAATATTTCTTGATAACTGACTGGGACTGTACTTAGTATATTCCTCACCAACTTATCCCTTCCAGCATCAGACTCCCCTTCCACAGTAAATACCGATCTGAAACTATTGTTTATAACCTCCGCCATGTCCTGTGCATCATCATAGATTTTTCTTCAACTTTCAATCTTGATACGCCTTCCTTCTTCTTCATCTTCCTATTAATTAATATGTCTAAAGAATAGTTTGGGTTCATTTATACAATTATGTTATATCTCTTTCATAGTCTCTTCTCTCCATTCTTATTATCTCAATGCACTTGTTTCTAGCATCAATATACTGCTCCCATCTGCTCTCAGTTTTCCTCTTCTTCCATCTATTCCAAGCATTTGATTTATAATTTCTAGCCTCTTTACATTTTGTATTGAACCATTCTTTACCTTTTCTACATCTCGCTCCTCCTTTAGGTACAAATTTCTCCACAGCAGAATTATATATCCTTATAAATTAATCCCATTTTTCCTGAACATCTTCTGCATCTTCAAAGTCTGTGTGTGTGTGTGTGTGTGTGTGTGTGTGTGTGTGTGTGTGTGTGTGTGTGTGTGTGTGTGTGTGTGTGTGTGTGCCCTTGCTTGGTCATATTGTGGTACTGAAGATATGAGTTAAGCTCTCTATAGCTGCATTCATTCAGCTTATTGCTGAAATCATGGATATTCTTTGCCTGTGCCATCTATTTCTGTAATGAATTTGAACTAACAATCTGAAATTTGAAAAGCTGAACTTGTCAGCATTAGTGGCTGGCAAGAATTTTTTTTTTTTTTATGTAGGAGGGACACTGGACAAGGGCAACAAAAATCCAATAAAAAAAAAGCCCACTGAGATGCCAGTCCCATAAAAGGGTCCAAAGTGGTAGTAAAAAATTGAAAGATAAGTGTCTTGAAACCTCCCTCTTGAAGGAATTCAAGTCATAGGAAGGAGGAAATACAGAAGCAGACAGGGAGTTCCCAAGTTTACCAGAGAAATGGATGAATGAGAATAATGTATTAGACAAGTGTATTAGAGAAGTGAACAGAATAGGGGTGAGAAAAAGAAGAAAGTCTTGTGCAGCAAGGCCGTGGGAAGAGAGGAGGCATGCAGTTAGCGAGATCAGAAGTGCAGTTAGAATGAAAATAGCGGTAGAAGAGAGCTAGAGATGCAACATTGCGGCAATGAGAGAGAGGCTGAAGACAGTCAGTTAGAGGAGAGTAGTTGATGAGATGAAAAGCTTTTGATTCCACCCTGTCTTGAAGAGGAAAATGAATGGAACCCCCCCAGACATGTGAAGCACACTCCATACATGGACAGATAAGGCCATTGTACAGAGTTAGATGCTGGGGGGGGGGGTGAGAAAAATTGGCGGAGACATCTCTGCACGCCTAACTTCATAGAAGCTGTTTTAGCTAGAGATGAGATGTGAAGTTTCCAGTTCAGATTATAAGTAAAGGACAAACCGAGGATGTTCAGTGTGGAAGAGGGGGGGGCAGTTGACTGTCAATGAAGAAGAGGGGATAGTTGTCTGGAAGGTTGTGTCGAGTTGATAGATGGAGGAATTGAGTTTTTAGGCATTGAACAATACCAAATTTGCTCTGCCTCAATCAGAAATTTTAGAAAGATCAGAAATCTGGCATTCTGTGGCTTCCCTGTGTGAAATGTTTACCTCCTGAAGGGCTGGACGTCTATGAAAAGACATGGAAAAGTGCAGGGTGGTATCATCAGCGTAGGAGTGGATAGGACAAGAAGTTTGGTTTAGAAGATCATTAATGAATAATAAGAAGAGAGTGAGTGACAGGACAGAACCCTGAGGAACACCACTGTTAATAGATTTAGGAGAAGAACACTGACCGTCTACCACAGCAGCAATAGAACGGTCAGAAAGGAAACTTGATATGAAGTTACAGAGAGAAGGATAGAAGCCGTAGGAGGGTAGTTTGGAAATCAAAGCTTTGTGCCAGACTCTATCAAAAGCTTTTGATATGTCCAAGGCAACAGCAAAAGTTTCACCAAAATCTCTAAAAGAGGATGACCAAGACTCAGTAAGGAAAGACAGAAGATCACCAGTAGAGCGGCCTTGACGGAACCCATACTGGCGATCAGATAGAAGGTTGTGAAGTGATAGATGTTTAAGAATCTTCCTGTTGAGGATAGATTCAAAAACTTTAGATAGGCAGGAAATTAAAGCAATAGGACGGTAGTTTGAGGGATTAGAATGGTCATCCTTTTTAGGAACAGGTTGAATGTAGGCAAACTTCCAGCAAGAAGGAAAGGTAGATGTTGACAGACAGAGCTGAAAGAGTTTGACTAGGCAAGGTGCAAGCACGGAGGCACAGTTTCGGAGAACAATAGGAGGGACCCCATCAGGTCCATAAGCCTTCCAAGAGTTTAGGCCAGCAAGGGCATGGAAAACATCATTGCGAAGAATTTTAATAGGTGGCATGAAGTAGTCAGAGGGTGGAGGAGAGGGAGGAACAAGCCCAGAATCGTCCAAGGTAGAGTTTTTAGCAAAGGTTTGAGCAAAGAGTTCAGCTTTAGAAATAGATGTGATAGCAGTGGTGCCATCTGGTTGAAATAGAGGAGGGAAAGAAGAAGAAGCAAAGTTATTAAAGATATTTTTGGCTAGATGGCAGAAGTCATGAGGGGAGTTAGATCTTGAAAGGTTTTGACACTTTCTGTTAATGAAGGAGTTTTTGGCTAGTTGGAAAACAGACTTGGCATGGTTCTGGGCAGAAATATAAAGTACATGAAACTCTGGTGATGGAAGGCTTAAGTACATTTTGTGGGCCACCTCTCTATCATGTGTAGCACGAGAACAAGCTGTGTTAAACCAAGGTTTAGTAGGTTTAGGACGAGAAAAAGAGTGAGGAATGTACGCCTCCATGCCAGACACTATCACCTCTTTTATGCGCTCAGCACACAAAGACGGGTCCCTGACACGGAAGCAGTAGTCATTCCAAGGAAAATCAGCATAATACCTCCTCAGGTACCCCCAACTAGCAGAGGCAAAATGCCAGAGGCACCTTCGCTTAGGGGGATCCTAAGGAGGGATTGGAGCGATAGGACAAGATACAGATATGAGATTGTGATCGGAGGAGCTCAACAGAGAAGAGAGGGTGACAGCATAAGCAGAAGGATTAGAAGTCAGGAAAAGGTCAAGAATGTTGTGCGTATCTCCAAGATGGTCAGGAATACGAGTAGGGTGTGGCAGCAATTGCTCTAGGTCGTGGAGGATAGCAAAGTTGTAGGCTAGTTCACTAGGATGGTCAGTGAAGGGAGAGGAAAGCCAAAGCTGGTGGTGAACACTGAAGTCTCCAAGAATGGAGATCTCTGCAAAAGGGAAGAGAGTCAGAATGTGCTCCACTTTGGAAGTTAAGTAGTTAAAGAATTTCTTATAGTCAGAGGAATTAGGTGAGAGGTATACAGCACAGATAAATTTAGTTTGAGAGTGACTCTGTAGTCGTAGCCAGATGGTGGAAAACTTGGATAATTCAAGAGCGTGGGCACGAGAGCAGGTTAAGTCATTGCATACATAAACGCAGCATCCAGCTTTGGATCGAAAATGAAGATAGAGAAAGTAGGAGGGAACAAGAAAGGGGCTACTGTCAGTTGCCTCAGACACCTGAGTTTCAGTGAGGAAAAGAAGATGAGGTTTGGAAGAGGAGAGGTGGTGTTCTACAGATTGAAAATTAGATCTTAGACTGCGAATGTTGCAGAAGTTAATGAAGAAAAAGTTGAGGGGGGTGTCAAGACACTTAGGGTTGTCGACAGAGAGGCAGTCCGACCTGGAGACATTTATGGTCTCCTTCCCAGATGGGGACTCCGAGGGTGGTGTAGGAGTCACCATGATGATTTTAAAATTTTTGAGTGAAGGGTGTGTGTTATTAGGTGCTTGTAGTTTTGTGTGGAAGAAGAGAGTTGTCTTTAGAGGGCAGGCTGTGACTGCCCCCTTGTGTTGTGAGACACAAAGGGAAACGTTCAGTAAGGTCACAGCTGGGTTTAATGATAAGTTCACAGCACCCCCTGAACAGTGCTTTAGACCTCACTGGGAGTAATTATCATTTCGGCAGGTGTCTACTGCCTCCTCCTACTTGATCCTTACTTTAAAGCTCTGTATATAGCAATCAGGTCCCCTCTTTCTCTTCTCTCTTGTAATGATGGAAGCTTCAATCTCCTTAATCTTTCTTCAGAGGTTAAATCTCTCAAACTTAGTACCAATTTGGTTGCAGCTCTTTGGATCCTTTCTATTTTCCTCATTTCCTTTTTATTATGGGGTGACCAAACAATTGTGGTAAATTCCAGTTTTGGTTGAATCACATATTCCATCAACTTTTTCATCATCTCTTCATCCATGTAAGCAAATGCCCCTTTCATCTTTCTTAGTAACTCATAAGTTTTCCCAACTATTTTGTTTACATGTTTTTCTGGTGATAAATTATCACTTATTATAATTCCCCAGTCTTTTCTTCTTTGGTTTTCTTAATTTCCACTTCTCCCATGGTGTAGGAACTTGTCAATGTTCTTTTGCTTTTTCCTAATTCCATCAGCTTGCATTTCTTTGCATTGAATTTCATTTCCCATTTCTTACTCCATTTATATATCTTATTTAGATTTTTCTGTAATATTTCACAATCCATATTGTTTTCCACTCTTTTCAATAGTTTTGCATCGTCTGCAAGCAGACTTATATAACTGTCAACCTCATCCACCATATCGTTGATATACACCAGAAACATTACGGGGGCTAAGAATGTCCCCTGTGGTACTCCACTTGTAACTCTTCACCATTCTGATTTTTCTCCCTTTATTACTGTTCTCATTTCTCTATCCCTCAAGAAGTTTGTAATCCAATTCAGTATGTTTCCTTGCAAACCCCCTATATTTTGAATTTTCCATAGCAGTCTCTGGTGTGGTACCTTATCAAATGCTTTTTATAGGTCTAAATAAACAGTCTGCCCAACCCTCTCTCTCTTGAATTATATCAATTGCTCTACTATAAAAGCTTACTAAATTCATGACACAGGATCTTCCACTTCTGAAACCAAATTGTCTGTCAGTCAATGTATGTGTTTCTTCTAAATATTCCATCCATCTGTTTTTAACTATTCTTTCTGCTATTTTTGCCACCGCACTTGTTAAGGACACTGGTCTGTAATTCAATGGATCTTCTTTATTACCTTCTTTAAAAATGGGCACAGTCTAGAGGAATTCTTTCTTCCTTAAAAGAACATACTATGGTATTGTGTATACCTTCTGCCAGTTGTTCACAACATTCCTTAAGTATCCAGTTGGACACTCCATCTGGTCCTTGAGCCTTACTTACATCCAAATCTTTCATAATCTTCTTAATTTCACTTATGTCCACCTGTATCTCTCTCATCACATTGTCTCTGTTCCATGCTCTTTCTCCTTCAAATTTGCTTTCTTTGGTGAATACTGACCAGAAGCACTTGTTCATTAATTCCTTGTAACCGAGTATTTTCGTATGTAATGTCATCTTTCGTTAATTCATCTGTTGTTTGCCTGTTTTTCATCTTCCCATTCACATATCTGAAGAATAACTTCAGCTCATCTTTGCATTTGTTAACTATGTCTTTCTCATAATTCTTTTCTTCATCTCTCAGGATTCTGATATATTCGTTTCTTGCCTTCTTGAAATCTTCCCATTTCTCACTTCCTCCTTTTTTTCTCCATCTATTCCATGCTGCTTCTTTTTCTTTTCTTGCTGTTATACATCTCATATTAAACCAGTCTTTTTTCTTTTTCACTTCCTTTGTTTTGATCTTCAGTACATATCTATTGACCCCTTCATTATAAATTTTCCTGCATACTGCTTGCCATGAACAGTTGTTTCCATTTAGCCTCTGCAAAATATTCCCTCAACCTGATAAAATCTGCTTTCCTGTAATTATATCTCCCATTCTTGTAAATTTCATTCCTATTTTCTATTGGACCACTGCCTATACTGAATTCAATTAACAGATGGTCACTTTTACCTAGTGGGCACTGATAATTTACTCCTTCAATGATGTCCATTTCCTTTGTAAACACCAAGTCTAGCCTTGATGCCTCTTCATTACCCCCAAATCTTGTATTTTCTCCAATCCACTGGGTCATAGTATTTGTCATTATTAAATTTAGAAGCATATATTCCCATGACTCTTCTCCCCCATCCATGGTCCACTCTTCCCAGCATACTTCCTTGCAATTAAAGTCACCCATAAGTGTTATATTATTACTCTCTGCCAGTATTCTCTCCAAATAATTACTAATATCTCTTAACAATAATTTATAATGCTCTTGTGTCCATGCATTCATCTTTTGGGGGTACATAAACCACTGCAAAATCTCTTCTTCCTTCTCCCTTCCTTTTTCTTTTAATTCTAATTACTTCTGCCATTCCTTCTATTTCAACCTCTTCCACTGTTATACTCTTCTTTGTAAGTAACATGACTCCTCCCTCTTTCTTATTATTTCTATGTTTTATCCACACATTAAAATTACTATTACCAATTCTTATATTTTCTGTTGTCTCATTTAGTTTAACTTCAGTAATACATACCCATGATGTCGGGCTGCTTTATCTTAAAATAATTATTCAATTCTCGCAATGTTGATATTAAACCATTTATATTTGTATATGCCACTGTCCACTATTTATTTTTCCATACATTATTTACATTTTCTATTCTTTTTTTATCAGATACCACTTCCTGAGCCTTTCGTCTTTGACCTTCTAATAGAACTTTTTTTTCTCTTCCTCTGTTCTGTTCTTATTTTTTGCTTTTGCTTCCTTTATTAGATCGTTTACCTTGAGTCTCTCCTCCTCATTCATGTCCCTCTTTATCCAAACTTTCCTGTATTGCTCTGTCTTGTCCAATTTCCACACATTCGATATCACTTCCATGGCTGTTGTTTGTGCCCTAAATTTTACTTTCAGTGATCGCTCTCCTCCTTCTATATACTTCCCCAGTCTATGTATTTCCTCAATTTCACTTGTCCAGTCCTCCCCTTCTCTCTGTATATTTCTTACAACGTCCTCTGCTACCTTTTTTTTGTTCTCTTTCCTTCTTGTATCTTACTGGCTCTGTTTCCTCTTTTAATCTATATATAACAATACATTTCTTTTTGTCCACTGTGTCCCTTACCATCGATTCCTTCTGTTTGATCACTTTCACAATTTCCTTACTTAAATCTGTCTTTTCCTCCTTTTGCGCTTCTATGTTTTATGTCGAGTTATCTTTTTCTTCTTCTTTTTCCTTCCCTCAGATTTGATGTTCACTTTTCATCCCTATCACTTCATTTTCCTGTTTTTTAACAATATAATTGTTTTCCTTCAATTTTGTTTTTAGATCAGTGCATAGTGTTTTCAATTCTTTGTTTTTTCTCTTCCAGGTCATGTTGTTTCTTTTCTAATTTTTTCACTCTTTCATTGAGGTTACTAATCATCCCCTCCATTAAAACCACTTTCCTTCCTTGCATTTTTTCATGTAGTTCATCATCTTCCTCAAATCCTGGGAATGGTGACCCCATTGGCAACATTCCTCTCCCACCTATGGCATTCGCCTTGCTGGAGCTTTTACTCATTTTATTACATCTGTTATTACTTATATTTTCCCTTTCTTTTTTTTATTTCTGGAGACAGGACAACTCTACTTGAGCACAGCTCCTACCTGAGAACACATTCTAGGCTCCTAGTGGTGGCCATGGTCAAACAAAATCTTTCTCTGCTGGAGCTTGAGTCGCTGCTTGTTTACTCGACGACGACTTGTGTGTGTGTGTGTGTGTGTGTGTGTGTGTGTGTGTACTTACCTAGTTGTGGTTTACAGGAGGAGAGTAATCTCGTAGTATCTCATCTCCATATCTATCCAGTTTGGTCTTAAAAGCATGGACAGTTACGGCACTGACAATGTCTTCACTGAGTTCATTCTATTTGTTCACACTTCTATAAGGAAAACTACACTTCTTGATGTCTCTTCTACAGTTACCTTTCTTCAACTTCTTACTGTGTCTCCTTGTACTCTGTGTCTAAATTTATGTGTGTGTGTGTGTGTGTGTGTGTGTGTGTGTGTGTGTGTGTGTGTGTGTGTGTGTGTGTGTGTGTGTGTGTGTGTGTGTGTGTGTGTGTACCTGTATGTGTGCACATGTATACACATACCTTGGATGAGTCTTTATGTCCAGCAATTCTGTTACCACATCTGGCTGCTCCTTGCCTTGTCCTACCAGGAATAGTACTGCCATCACAGCTCTCACTTGGTGCCACAGGAAGGCTTGACCCTCTATAGTGGCCACACACATCTCATAACCATCACTGCCACTATTCCTTTCAATTACAACACCATCTTCACCTCCAACTGTGCCCTCATCATTCTCTTCATCCACCCTTGCCACCTTCACTGCCATGATGCGGCGCTTGAAGTTCACCACACCGTTGGCCACGTCCATCTTACATAGGTTGCGGAAGTCGTGCTCCCCCACCAGGTGCTGGCCAGCTTTATTCATAGCCTGTAAAGAGTGGTGACCTTTGAACTTTGGACAGTCAAAAATCTGAATGTTGCAGAGCTTCAGATTGTATTTTCATTAACTGAAATGAAAAACTAATAGGTTAATGCTGTGATGTTTCTTAATCCAAGCAACCTATCCAAGCAATTTATCCATGAGAGAGAGGTGGCTCACAAAAGGTACTTGAGCCTTCCATCACCCTGAATCTCATGCACTTTACATTTCTGCCCAGAATCATGCTGTCTGTTCTCCAACTACCCAAAAACCCCAAAAACTCCTTAATTAATAGAAAGTGTCAAATTCTCTACCTTGGATGATTCAGGGCTTGTTCCTCCTCTCCTCCACCCTCTGACTATTTCATGCTACCTATTAAAATTCTTTGCAATGATTTTTTCCATGCCCTTGCTGGCCTAAACCCTTGAAAGGCTTATGGACCTGACAGGATCCCTCCTACTGTTCTCTGAAACTGTGCACCTTGCCTAGTCAAACTCTTTTAACTCTATCAACATATACCTTTCCTTTCCGCTGAAAGTTTGCCTACATTCAACCTGTTCCTAAAATGGGTGACCATTCTAATCCCTCAAACTACTGTTCTATTGCTTTAATTTCCTGCCTCACTAAAGTTTTTGAATTTATCCTCAACAGGAAGATTCTTAAACATCTATCACTTCACAACTTTATATCTGATCACCAGTATGAATTCTGTCGAGGCTGCTCTACTGGTGATCTTCTGTCTTTCATTAGAGTCTTGGTCATCCTCTTTTATGGATTTTGGTGAAACTTTTGCTGTTGCCTTAGATATATCAAAAGCTTCTGATAGAGTATGGCACAAAGGTTTGATTTCCAAACTACCCTCCTATGGCTTCTATCCTTCCCTCTGCTTGTGCCTTGTCTAGTCAAACTCTTTCACCTCTGTCTATCAATATCTACCTTTCCTTCTTGCTGGGAGTTTGCCTACATTCAGCAAGATTCTTAAACATCTACCATTTCACAACCTTCTATCTGATTGCCAGTATGGGTTCCATCAAGGCCATTCTACTAGTGATCTGGCTTTCCTTACTGAGTCTTGGTCATCCTCTTTTAGAGATTTTGGTGAAACTTTTGCTGTTGCCTTAGACATATCCAAAGCTTTTGACAGAGTCAAAAGAGTTGATTTCTAAACTACCCTCCTGTAGCTTCTATCCTTCTCTCTGTAACTTTATCTCAAGTTTCCTTTTTGACCATTCTATAGCTGCTGTGGTAGATGGTCACTGTTCTCCTAAATCTATTAACAGTGGTGTTCTTCAGGATTCTGTCCTGTGACCCACTCTCTTCTTATTATTCATCAATGATCTTCTAAACCAAACTTCTTGTCTTATCCACTGCTACGCTGATGATACAACCCTGCACTTTTCCATGTCTTTTTCATAGATGTCCAACTCTTCAGTACGTAAACAGTTCATGCAGGGAAGCTACAGAATTCCTGACTTCTGATCTCTCTAAAATTTCTGATTGGGGCAGAGCAAACTTGGTATTGTTCAGTGCCTCAAAAACTCAATTCCTCCATCTATCAACTCGATGCAACCTTCCAGAAAACTATCCCCTCTTCTTCAGTGACACTCAACCTTCCCCCTCTTTTACAATGAACATCCTTGGTCTGTCCTTTACTTATAATCTAAACTGGAAACCTCACATCTCATCTCTAGCTAAAACAGCTTCTATAAAGTTAGGAGTTCTGAGTCATCTCCACCAGTTTTTCTCATCCCCTCCCCCATTGCTAATTCTGTACTGGGGCCTCATTCATCAGTGTGGAATATGCTTCACATGTATGGGGGGATTCCACTCATAGTGCTCTTCTAGACATGGTGGAATCAAAGGCATTTTGTCTTATCAACTCCTCTTTCTCATCACTGCAATGTCATATCTCTTGCTATATTCTATTGCTATTTTCACACCAACTACTCTTCTGATCTTGCTATCTACATGTCTCCTCTCCTCCCACAGCCTTGCTGCACAAGATTTTCTACTTTCACCCCTATTCTGTCCACCTTTTTAATGGAAGAGTTAACCAGTACACTCAATCATTCATCCCTTTCTCTGGTAAACTCTGGAACTCCCTGCCTGCTTCTGTATTTCTTCCTTCCTATGACTTAAACTCTTTCAAGAGGGAGGTTTGAAGATACTTATCTGTAATTTTATTTTTATATTTGGCATTCACTTAGAGAACTGGCACTCAAGTGACCCTTTCTTTTTTTTCCTCAAAAAAATTTTGTTGCCCTTGTACACTGCGCCTTTTACATAAAAGAATAAATAAAGAAGTAAAGAAATAAATAAAATATAAGAATGAATAATAATAATTACATTATAGGAAAATTCACTACAATATGAAAGATTAAATTTTTTACAGGAAAATAAATGACATGCAACCAGTCCTTTCTATACAGAAATCTTATCTATCTTTGTGTGGAGTATGGCTACCACACATGGGGGCTCCACTCACACAGCTCTTCTAAGCAGGGCAGAATCTAGAAGCTTTTCACTCCCCTTCTTTAACTAATGCACACTCAACCACAATGTTACATCTCTTGCTATCTTCAACTGTTATTTCCATGGTTGGTGTTCCTTTAGACTTGCTAACTACACACTTCCCTTGTCTCCTGTGACCTTGATGCACAGGACCTTCTACTTATGCTCATTCCTACACTGTCCACTAACACAATACAGTGCCCCTGGGTTTCAAGGTATCCAAGTTTTGTGATCTTTGAGTTTCCCACTTAGTCTCAAACTCTTACCATTCTGATTTTTGCACATTATCTCCATAGTTTCACACTTTTCTTGCATAAAGGTCACACATTCCTACCAATGCCATCACAGATGGTAAAATAAATATATGCATGGTATGTATTGTATACATATTTCTGTATACAGTTCACACACTTAGACATACAAATTCTTCATGAAGATAAACCACTTGTCAGCCACAACACTAGTCACACCGGCTTGCATGCAAGAGAGGTGGAGAGGAAGGCCAGCGACAGTGCTGCCGCATTGTGAAAGAACATCCACAACTACACTGCTGCAGTGTTATCTCACACCAGATGTGAGGACAAAATACACACACACACACACACACACACACACACAATAACAGAAATAATAAGAAAACAGCAAAAAGAACATGATAAAGAGATGGCGAAAAAGGTAGTGAAAATCATTAAGGAAAAAGATAACATATTAAGGGATACGGTACAAAAAAAGATGTGCCTGATGGTGTTTGGGGATAAAGAGAAGACCATATCAAATAAAGTTCTAAGAGAAAGAGAAGAATTACAAAGAGCAAAAGAAATCATTGGGAAGATTGTAGAAGGAGATGAAACGGATATACAAATAGAAGTGTACAGGATTGAGAAATATTCAGAAGGGGGGAAACGTCCCATGAAAATAAGACTTAATACCCAAGCGGCAGCCGAATACATCTTGAGAAGAACGAGTTTGTTAAGAAAGATAGAGGGTATGAAGGATATATATATAAGAAGAGAAATGAATGAGGAGGAAAGAAACAAGGTGAAAGAGTTAAAAGAGGAGGCCAAGACAAAAAACGAAGAGAGAACACAGGAACATACAGAAAGGTATATATGGAGAGTGATAGACATGAAAATGAGGAAATGGTGGTTAAAGAATGCGGGGCAAGAAGTAAGACAACAAAGAGAGAACACAAAAGAAACGGGTCCACAATAAATAAAATTAAAGTTATGTATACAAACATAGATGGATTAGTGTCCAGCCTAAGGGAACTAAGAGATCATTTACATGAAAAGAAACCAGAAGTGGCATGCATTACGGAAACAAAACTAACAAGGGAGATTAATGAGGAATTTAAAGAAGAAGGATATAAGACATGGAGAAGAGATAGAAAGAATAAGGGAGGAGGAGGAGTGATGATTCTAGTAAGAAAAAACATCTTGATAGAAACAGTGGAATATGGTGAAGGGAGGTCAGAAACATTGAGTGTGGAGATCAAGATCCAAGGACAAGAAAGCAGAAAAATTATTGTTGCATACATGTCTCCAAAGACCAACACTTGGGGGACTGATGATTATAAGCACATGCAAAGCGAGTTCATAAAAAGTATAGATGACATGCTAAAGATAAGAAACAAGGTGTTACTAGTAGATTTTAATAGCAAGGAGATATACTGGGGGGAGATGGAGGTGACAGAGATTGCCAGTACATGGAGTGAAGAATTTTTACAGACTATGATGGTAAACACGATGCATCAATGGGTGAAAGAAAATACTAGGTACAGAGGGGAAGATGAACCATCACTACTAGACTTGGTTTTTACAAAAAAGCCAGAAAATGAACCAAGTACAGAATACTTGTGTCCAGTGGGAAAAAATGATCATGTGAAGATGGAGATAGAGATCAAAGAAGAAGTGCCAAAATTCAATGAGGAATATAAAAATGAGAGAAAAAATTATGCTAAGGCAGATTTTACAGGGTTAGAGAAATTCTACGGAGAGCTTGATTGGAGTAATTTATAAAGAGGTATGGAGGTGCAGAAAAAATATGAAGTGTTTTTAAGCAAGTTTAGAGAAGGTGTTGAAAGATATGTGCCAAGATATAAGGTAAAAGAAAATAAGAAAGTGTGGTTTAATGCAAAGTGTGCAGAGGCAAAAAAGAAGAAGGAGAGGGCATGGAAAAAAATGAGGAAACAATGGAATGAGATAAATAGAGAAGAATACAGGACAGCTAGAAATGATTATGTTAAAATAAGAAGAGAAGAAGAAAGAAATTTTGAAAGAGATGTAGTTGGAAAGTGTAAAGAAGAACCCAAACTTTTCTATAGATATGTAAATGGAAAAATAAAGCATAGAGATACCATTACAAAGCTGAAGAAAAATGGAGAAATTTATGAAACCACACAAGAGATGGCTGAGATACTGGATAAAAGCTTTAAGTCTGTATTTACAAGAGAAACTGTCTTTGCATCACTGGGAGATGAGGAACAACAGAAAGGAATAGAAAACATACAAGTGGAAAGAAAAGAAATTAAAAGACTACTGGAAGAGCTAGATACTAGGAAGGCGATGGGACCAGACGAAGTAAATGGATGGATATTGAAAGAATGTACAGAGGAATTGGAAGAACCAATATGGGAGATGATTAACAGTTCTTTGAAGGAGGGAAAAGTACCAAAGGAATGGAAGAGAGCAAATATAGTATCGTTATACAAAGGAGGTAATAAAATGGAACCACTGAATTACAGACCAGTCTCACTCACGAGTATTGTAAGTAAACTCTGTGAAATAGTCATTAAAAACAGATGGGTGCAATATCTTGAACAAGAAAATATAATAACAGAAAAACAATTTGGTTTCAGGAAAGAGAGATCTTGTGTAACAAACTTACTGAGCTTTTATACAAGAGTAATAGATAAACTACAAGAGAGAGATGGTTGGGTTGATGCATTCTATTTAGATCTGAAAAAAGCTTTTGATACAGTTCCACATAAAAGTCTCATATGGAAATTGGAACATCGAGGAGGGCTAAAAGGAAAAATACTTAAGTGGATGAAGGATTATCTCCAAGGTAGGGAAATGAGTACAGTAATCAGAGATAATAAATCAAGTTGGTGCGAAGTAACAAGCGGAGTACCACAAGGGTCTGTGTTGGCACCTAAAATGTTTCAGGTCTATATAAATGATATGACGGTGGGTTTAAATAGCTACATTAACATGTTTGCAGATGATGCAAAATTGATGAAAGTAATAAAGAACCAAGAGGATTGTGAGGAACTACAGAGGGATATTGATAGAATTTATGAATGGAGTAAACGATGGAAATTACAATTTAATATAAAGAAGTGCCATGTAATGGAGATGGGAAGAAGTAAAAGGAGACCTTCATGGGAGTATAAGATGGGAGGAATCACAATACCAAAGAGCAAAGAAGAAAAAGACTTGGGAGTAATAATTCAAGACACGCTATCACCAGAAAAACACATCAATGGAATATTTGGCTCTACATATAATTTGCTAGCAAATATCAGGGTGGCATTTAATTACCTAGACAGAGAAATGATGAAGAAAATCATAACACACATGATATGCCCCAAACTGGAATACGCAGCAGTGGTATGGTCTCCACACAAGAAGAAAGATATAAGGAAATTGGAAAGAATGCAAAGAACAGCTACGAAAATGATACCTGAATTGGAAGACCTAAGTTACGAGGAAAGACTGGAAGAAATTGGATTACCAACACTGCAAGAAAGAAGGGAAAGAGGAGACCTGATAACAATGTTCAAATTAATAAATAACATGGAGAAGATAGACAGAGATGACCTAGTTGTAAAAGTGGAGGAAGGAGATAGACGTACAAGGGGACATATGAAGAAATTAAAGAAGAGTCATTGTTTGGGAGATATTAAAAAATACAGCTTTCCGCATCGAACGGTTGAAATATGGAATAACTTAAAAGAAGAAGTGGTTGTGGCAAAGAGTGTGCACATGTTTAAAGAGAGATTGGATAAATTCGGGTATGGAGACAGGACTAATTGAGCTTTGGCTCAGACCCTGTACTATACAACTAGGTAAATACAACTAGGTAAACACACACACACACACACACACACACACACACACACACACACACACACACACACACACACACACACACACACACACACACACACAGTTTTTGATGCAATGGTGCTGCATCACACCAGATGTGAGGACAAAATACACATGCTCCCACAGGTTAAGGTGCTGTGGTGCTGCACCACCTCAGTGCTGCGTCATGCTGAATGTGAGGACAAAAACACACATACTTATATAGTTCTGGGCTATGAAGCTGGAATAAATAAGTGTTTTTTACAGTGCTTTTAATACCCCAAGTTTTGTGATCCTCAAGTTTAGAGCTATGCCTTCAGAAGAAAGCAAGAGTGAAACTCAAGAGGGTACTGCAGTTGACTGGTGCCTACCCTCTTTTATTCCTTTTACAGGTCAGTTCTGAAACTCTTTGTGTGTTTCTGTTTTTCCCCTTTTCTATGGCATAAACTGGGTTAAGAGAACAACTCTGAAGCTAAATTACCTTGTCTTGAAAACTTTTCCTCTTCTTGGGAGCAGTTTATTACCAGGCTTTTTCACCATATTTTTGTTTTGGGTGGCTTCTTATGAGAGAGAGAGAGAGAGAGAGAGAGAGAGAGAGAGAGAGAGAGAGAGAGAGAGAGAGAGAGAGAGAGAGAGAGAGAGAGAGAGAGAGAGAGAGAGAGAGAGAGAGAGAGAGAGAGAGAGAGAGAGAGAGAGAGAGAGCTCAGCTACCCACCCACTCACACACTTCATGAAAATCTCTTCCTCACCAGTAAGTCAAGACTGCCTTGAGGAAAGAAGTACTTGTAGGTGCGCTGGCAGCAGTCAAACCTGGCAGAGAATTCTGGAGGCACAGGGCACCAGGCTAGAATTCTTATCTCCTGTGGAAGGACTGATGAGGGAGTTAGTTATTTGAGATGGTCAAAACATGACAACAAAACCTAATAGAGACTGACATAAACAGACTAAGGAAAAGCCAAAAACAGATCCATGTATTCTTACGCCACACCTATATGTACATATAGAGTACTGCACTGTACAAATGCACCTGCTCTTTAAAAAATACTAAAATGCATCATAAAATGAACACATTACTTTTTTAGACTAATACTTTTAAACTAAAATACATAATTCCTACAGGAGAGATTCTGGCTTATGAAATAATGACTGCCTGAGTCACATGTGAAATGCAAATGACATGCAGCTTATGATAAAGAGACAGAGGGTAAAGTGACAGTAAGAAACTATATCAGTAACGGATGCCAAAACTGGATCCTTCTCTGTCTGTGCTGCTCCTGAGATTCTCTCTGGACTGTGACCTTGCTGATGTGCAACATTATTCCTGTTTGAGATGTGTAAAATGCTGTTTCGTGGAATTTATAACTATTGTTGTAGTTAAATACCCACATCAGAGAATGTGTGTAATTATGTGTTATGTGAATAATATGCTCGTATGTTACTTGCAGGGTTGATGGGTGGGCATAAAGTCACATGATAAACCTTATGAAACCTCAGGGCTAGCTTCTCTTTTGATATAGGATCATTTAATGACTGAGGGTTAGGTAGGGTAATATATATGGAAAAGAGAGTGTTTGCCTTAGCCTTTCAGATGAAAATACAGGGAGTGACTGTAGTGAGCAAGCGTTGGAGTCTGACGTGGGATTATTTTGGTTGTCTTTAACACGAAGACTATTTAGTTAAGGTACAATACATATAAGTCACTTCCATGTTGGATTTAGTTTCACATTTCCCCCATAGTAGAGGGTAGTGTAACATCTGTGTTCTGCTAACTATCACGAGGATGCCTTTGTGGGAGTAGTGACACACCTATAAGGTTGGTGTGAAGATTGTGAGAACCATGGTAGTGTCACAGGTGGTGGCAGCAGTGGGACAGCAGGCTGAACACAGGTGTTGCACTACTCTCTATTATGGGAGAAAGGGGCTAGTGATCATTTGAAAGGAAGCATGCCATTAAAATTCAAAATATTTGCTGCAAAAATTCATGATTATATAAGTGATCACAGCAGTTTAAGGGCTGAGAAAACTAGCATATCAAGTGTCATACAGGTAGCAATGGAAATAACAGCTGCAAATTAAAGAGACCTATAGTCTCTTCAGAGAAAGAATCTCAATGAGAAATCTGTGCTATGTTGGCAGCCCTACTTACCACTCGCCCACAGAGAATCTGGGGTAAACTCAACCTCCCTTGAGAAATACTTATATTTCTTTACTTAGCTCAACAACTACATAAGTTAGGCAAATTTTGTTTACATCCACAGATGAAGTAGTGTTTGTTCAACTATATCATGGTTTTTATAGTAAAAAGCAAAGTAATTATTGAGAGTATAAGTTAAGGAACAAAATTTTATGGTTTATGCACCACTTTACTTATGATTGTTATGTCCAGCTATTGTGAGGTCATGCTTAAAATAAAACATGTCTTCACAGACATTAAATGCTCCTAAATGTGATGATGTTTTCAGATTTTTCACGAAGTTATATAAATTTGAAAATTAAAGATTTCTATGAGTATCTTGTGTGTCTCCTTGCATCTTCCAATATCACATGGGAAGTAGAGCAGGGAGGATGTGGGTGTCTCCTTCCTTCCCTATGCCCATGACCAAGTAGACAAGGAACCTCACATCTCTGCCAAAGAATTAAAAGAGAAGAACCTCCAACTGCAGGCAAACTTGTCTGTGAGGACCATGCAACATCGCCTCTGGGTACAGCCTTGGGTACAAATACCTCACACCTTGTAGAATGGGATTTTGAACAGAAGTGAAAAATTGATTTTTGGTAGTGCTGAGTGGATACCATTTCTTTATGCACAGGACTTGCATCAGGGTATTTGAGATGGAAGTTGGGATCCAGCAAATTGCAACATCTTTTTTTTTTTTTTTTTTTTTTTTTTTTTTATGTAGGAAGGATACTGGCCAAGGGCAACAAAAATCTAATAAAAAAAATGCCCACTGAAATGCCAGTCCCTAAAAGGGTCAAAGCAGTGGTCAAAAATTGGTGGATAAGTGTCTTGAAACCTCCCTCTTGAAGGAATTCAAGTCATAGGAAGGTGGAAATACAGAAGCAGGCAAGGAGTTCCAGAGTTTACCAGAGAAAGGGATGAATGATTGAGAATAATGGTTAACTCTTGCGTTAGAGAGGTGGACAGAATAGGAGTGAGAGAAAGAAGAAAGTCTTGTGCAGCGAGGCCGCGGAAGGAGGGGAGGCATGCAGTTAGCAAGATCAGAAGAGCAGTTAGCATGAAAATAGCGGTAGAAGACAGCAAGAGATGCAACATTGCGGCGGTGAGAGAGAGGCTGAAGACAGTCAGTTAGAGGAGAGGAGTTGATGAGACGAAAAGCTTTTGATTCCACCCTGTCTAGAACAGCAGTATGAGTGGAACCCCCCCAGACATGTGAAGCATACTCCATACATGGACGGATAAGGCCCTTGTACAGAGTTAGCAGCTGGGGGGGTGAGAAAAACTGGCGGAGACGTCTCAGAACACCTAACTTCATAGAAGCCGTTTTAGCTAGAGATGAGATGTGAAGTTTCCAGTTCAGATTATAAGTAAAGGACAGACCGAGGATGTTCAGTGTAGAAGAGGGGGACAGTTGAGTGTCATTGAAGAAGAGGGGATAGTTGTCTGGAAGATTGTGTCGAGTTGATAGATGGAGGAATTGAGTTTTTGAGGCATTGAACAATACCAAGTTTGCTCTGCCCCAATCAGAAATTTTAGAAAGATCAGAAGTCAGGCGTTCTGTGGCTTCCCTGCGTGATATGTTTACCTCCTGAAGGGTTGGACGTCTATGAAAAGACGTGGAAAAGTGCAGGGTGGTATCATCAGCATAGGAGTGGATAGGACAAGAAGTTTGGTTTAGAAGATCATTAATGAATAATAAGAAGAGAGTGGGTGACAGGACAGAACCCTGAGGAACACCACAGTTAATAGATTTAGGAGAAGAACAGTGACCGTCTACCACAGCAGCAATAGAATGGTCAGAAAGGAAACTTGAGATGAAGTTACAGAGAGAAGGATAGAAACCGTAGGAGGGTAGTTTGGAAATCAAAGCTTTGTGCCAGACTCTATCAAAGGCTTTTGATATGTCCATGCATGTAGGTGGCTATCTACAACAAAAACTCACCAAAAAGGAAATCAAAGAAAAGGGCAAAAAACAGAGCAACTGTCTCATTCAACCCTCTCACCTAAACACCTGTGTATCTACCAACTAACCTGATATGGGACGTGGCCTAGTAAGGTAAGGAGGACAGGACATGTAGCACTCACCATCAGAAAATACCATGCAAAGCCAGGTTGGGTCTGAATGAGACGGGGAGGTGGAGAAGGAAACTATGAGTGGATCACAACATTGGCACAATGGCATCCACTCAATGCCACCAAAAACTGATTTTTCACTTCCATTCAAAATCCCATTTTGGTGGCCACTTTGTGGATGCCAATGCTGTTTTCCATGTGGAGGTGGTCTAGGAAGACACCAACTTGGGACACATATATGCCAAACAAGAAGACTGAAGATCCACAGCTGTAATGTAAGTAGCAGCAGGATGTCCCCAAGAGGCAAACACTGAGTAAGACTGACCTCACGGGGAAACCATAAGAACATTCTCCAACAAGACCAAGAAAACCCACACTAATGTCCCACAAGCAAAGGGACCACTGGTTCATAAGTAACAGATAACCAAATCCAGAAAACAAACCAAAAGTTTTGTATAATACGAAAAAGAAACATCAGACCTTTGAGGTCTTAAACAAAAGGATCAGTTAGGCAGGAGGGCCTGAGCCCACCACAACCCAGGGCATATCAGTGGAGAGGTAACGATGGACAACAGTGTTAGCCGAGCTCCACTGGCCTCTTAAGCAAGTAGTCTCCAAGAAATGGAAGCAAAGAAAAAGTAGAAAAGCTGTCACTTTCCAGACATCCTGACATCTTGGGCAATGTCCTGAGTCTCCACGATTGATAACATTGCACAAAACCAGTGCGATGTAGACACTGAACCAGGGGCAGTAAAAGTTGGGCCAGAAAGAGGTGGTCCAAAGGAGAACCAGCAGAAGCTAGAAGATACTGGTGGAGAGAAGAGACAGGGAACAGAGGATGATGAACCCTACCTTGAAACCAAGCTGGAATAATGATGGGGGAGGTGGTGATCTTTCTGTTCATTCTTGGCTAGAAAGGAAGGGACAGGGGCCAACAAAACCTGGATGTCACCAGAAATGAAGACAGCCCAGGCAGGACAATGAGATAAGGCACATAATTGTGAAGCACACAGGCCTCAAGCTAAGGCAACCAAAAAACAAAGTCTTCTGAAAAATCAGATCCAGTGAGGGAAGCTCAGGAAACTGAGGATGAACCAAGGAGCCCAGAACATTAGAGAGGGACCAGAAAGGATGAGATTGGCGGGGAGCAGGATGTTGAAGGAAGAAGCTGTGGAGCATCCAGTCCAGCCAGAGGGACTCAAGTAAAATGCCACAGCCATAACAAAGTGGAGCCTTCAGAGCAGTGATGTAAGGATAATAGCAGCAGAGTGGACTTTCTCATGAAACAAGAAACCAAGAAACTGGAGAACCACATCTGGAGAGAGGTCCTGAATATTTCTATCCCACAGGAAGGACTGGAAGCCTTTCCAGCAGGACTGATACTGCTGAATAGAAGAGTCACAAAGGACCTGAGAAAGATCCAGCACCACTAGATAAGCTCAAAGAAAGAAACTCCATGTGTAAAAGTTGGATGAGATCCTGGAGGACTTCAGGCCTCTCCCTGACAGAGACAAATGGTTGAGGGGCACTGGAGAAGGGCACCAGCACAGGAGTTGGTGGCACCAAGGCTGGACTTCCCAGAGGGGGGCCACCAAAAAAACTCAGCCTTGGAATGTCCACAGTTTGTGGCATATCTGTAGTAACACTCTGGCTGCCTGAAGAGAGAACAGATACAAGAAATTCCACTGGCTCCAATTGACCACGAGGGCATCTAGTCCTCCTGCCTACATCACCATCCAATGGGACATAAACAGAGGGAGCTTGTGGTTGGAGATGGAGGTAAACAGGTCCATCTGAGGACTGCCAAAAAGGTCCACTAAATCTTGGAACATGGTCTCTGTCAACTCCCACTCCACTGATGTCCCTGCCTGACATGACAACGCTTTGGCCCAAACGTTGTCTGAACCTGGAATATACCTGGCGGACAGGCAGAGATTCTGGGATTCAGCTGGGAAAAAGATAATCTGAGATGGAGAGAAGTGGGAGTGAATGAGAAGGGCCTTGCTGAGAGATGCAGTGGACTGCAACTTGGCTGTCCAATTGGAATTTCACACATGTGTCCCTGACCTCAGGAAACTTGCAGAGAAAAAGGAGGGACACTAGGAGCTCCCATGCACTGATGTAAAGTTGGGACTGAAAAGAGGACCACAAGCCCTGAGCTTAAAGATCACTGGAAGACTGGTGGCTCCAGCCTGAATCTAAAGTATCAGCAGTGATGAACTGCAAGGGTTGTGGAGAGATCCAGGGAGCAACTGAGGACAACTGATGAGGTAGAGCCCACCAATGCAGGAGTGGAAGTAGAGATCCGGGAAACTCTCAAACTTAGTTGTGCTGTGGAATGGGAAACCAGTGGTTTCCTTCCAGGGAAAATCTCCTGAACCTCAGGTAACCTGGAGGTACTACATCTGCTGTGAAGTTGAGGGAACCTAAGAGGCTGTCCTATAACTGCCCAGTGAAAGTACGAGACCCCAGTGCCTGGTGAAGCTTCTGGAGCAGATGAACCTGGTTGCATGTAAACAATCCCAGAGTATAGGATCTGATGTCTCAGTGCAAGTGATGGACTGGGAAGGAGTGATGGGACTTGGAGAAGTTGATCAGGAATCCTATTTCCTGGCAGATGCAGAGGGCAATTTCTAAATCTCCATGTGCTCGGGACTCTGAAGGAGCGTGGATCAGCCAGTTGTTGAGGTACATGAGGGTTGACACTCCCCAACTGGTAAGATGTGCAGACACAACCTTGGTGAGCTTCATGAGGACCCTGGGTGTGATGTTGAGACCAAAGGGCACAACCTTGAACTGAAGGACATGGGAGTCAACCTGAACCACTAGGAATTTCCAGAATTGAGGGTGGATGGGCACATGCCAGTATTTTTTATTTTTATTCTATTTTTTTTTGTAGGAAGTACACTGGCCAAGGGCAACAAAAATCTAATAAAAAAAATGCCCACTGAAATGCCAGTCCCATAAAAGGGTCAAAGCAGTGGTCAAAAATTGCTGAATAAGTGTCTTGAAACCTCCCTCTTGAAGGAATTCAAGTCATAGGAAGGTGGAAATACAGAAGCAGGCAGGGAGTTCCAGAGTTTACCAGAGAAAGGGATGAATGATTGAGAATTCTGGTTAACTCTTGTGTTAGAGAGGTGGACAAAATAGGGGTGAGAGAAAGAAGAAAGTCTTGTGCAACGAGGCCATGGGAGGAGGGGAGGCATGCAGTTAGCAAGATCAGAAGAGCAGTTAGCATGAAAATAGCGGTAGAAGACAGCTAGATATGCAACATTGCGGCGGTGAGAGAGAGGCTGAAGACAGTCAGTTAGAGGAGAGGAGTTGATGAGACGAAAAGCTTTTGATTCCACCCTATCTAGAAGAGCAGTATGAGTGGAACCCCCCAGACATGTGAAGTATACTCCATATATGGACGGATAAGGCCCTTGTACAGAGTTAGCAGCTGGGGGGGTGAGAAAAACTGGCGGAGATGTCTCAGAACGCCTAACTTCATAGAAGCTGTTTTAGCTAGAGATGAGATGTGAAGTTTCCAGTTCAGATTATAAGTAAAGGACAGACTGAGGATGTTCAGTGTAGAAGAGGGGGGCAGTTGAGTGTCATTGAAGAAGAGGGGATAGTTGTCTGGAAGGTTGTGTCGAGTTGATAGATGGAGGAATTGAGTTTTTGAGGCATTGAACAATACCAAGTTTGCTCTGCCCCAATCAGAAATTTTAGAAAGATCAGAAGTCAAGCATTCTGTGGCTTCCTTGCGTGATATGTTTACCTCCTGAAGGGTTGGATGTCTATGAAAAGATGTGGAAAAGTGCAGGGTGGTATCATCAGCGTAGGAGTGGATAGGACAAGAAGTTTGGTTTAGAAGATCATTAATGAATAATAAGAAGAGAGTGGGTCACAGGACAGAACCCTGAGGAACACCACTGTTAATAGATTTAGGAGAAGAACACTGACCGTCTACCACAGCAGCAATAGAACGGTCAGAAAGGAAACTTGAGATGAAGTTACAGAGAGAAGGATAGAAACCATAGGAGGGTAGTTTGGAAATCAAAGCTTTGTGCCAGACACTATCAAAAGCTTTTGATATGTCCAAGGCAACAGTAAAAGTTTCACCAAAATCTCTAAAAGAGGATGACCAAGACTCAGTAAGGAAAGCCAGATCACCAGTAGAGCGGCCTTGACGGAACCCGTACTGGCAATCAGATAGAAGGTTGTGAAGTGATAGATGTTTGAGAATCTTCCTGTTGAGGATAGATTCAAAAACTTTAGATAGGTAGGAAATTAAAGCAATGGGACGGTAGTTTGAGGGATTAGAACAGTCACCCTTTTTAGGAACAGGTTGAATGTAGGCAAACTTCCAGCAAGAAGGAAAGGTAGATGTTGACAGACAGAGCTGAAAGAGTTTGACTAGGCAAGGTGCAAGCACGGAGGCACAGTTTCGGAGAACAATAGGAGGGACCCCATTAGGTCCATAAGCCTCCTGAGGGTTTAGGCAAGCGAGGGCATGGAAAACATCATTGCGAAGAATTTTAATACGTGGCATGAAGTAATCAGAGGCTGGAGGAGAGGGAGGAACAAACCCAGAATCGTCCAAGGTAGAGTTTTTAGCAAAGGTTTGAGCAAAGAGTTCAGCTTTAGAAATAGATGTGATAGCAGTGGTGCCATCTCGTTGAAATAGAGGAGGGAAAGTAGAAGAAGCAAAGTTATTGGAGATATTTTTGGCTAGATGCCAGAAATCACGAGGGGAGTTAGATCTTGAAAGGTTTTGACATTTTCTGTTAATGAAGGAGTTTTTGGCTAATTGGAGAACAGACTTGGCATGGTTCCGGGCAGAAATATAAAGTGCATGAGATTCTGGTGATGGAAGGCTTAAGTACCTTTTGTGGGCCACCTCTCTATCATGTATAGCACAAGAACAAGCTGTGTTAAACCAAGGTTTAGAAGGTTTAGGACGAGAAAAAGAGTGAGGAATGTACACCTCCATGCCAGACACTATCACCTCTGTTATGCGCTCAGCACACAAAGACGGGTCTCTGACATGGAAGCAGTAGTCATTCCAAGGAAAATCAGCAAAATACCTCCTCAGGTCCCCCAACTAGCAGAGGCAAAACGCCAGAGGCACCTTCGCTTAGGGGGATCCTGAGGAGGGATTGGAGCGATAGGACAAGATAAAGATATGAGATTGTGATCGGAGGAGCCCAACGGAGAAGAAAGGGTGACAGCATGAGCAGAAGGATTAGAGGTCAGGAACAGGTCAAGAATGTTGGGCGTATCTCCAAGATGGTCAGGAATATGAGTAGGGTGTTGCACCAATTGCTCTAGGTCATGGAGGATAGCAAAGTTGTAGGCTAATTCACCAGGATGGTCAGTGAAGGGAGAGGAAAGCCAAAGCTGGTGGTGAACATTGAAGTCTCCAAGAATGGAGATCTCTGCAAAAGGGAAGAGGGTCAGAATGTGCTCCACTTTGGAAGTTAAGTAGTCAAAGAATTTCTTATAATCAGAGGAGTTAGGTGAGAGGTATACAGCACAGATAAATTTAGTATGAGAGTGACTCTGTAGTCGTAGCCAGATGGTGGAAAACTCGGAAGATTCAAGAGCGTGGGCATGAGAGCAGGTTAAGTCATTACGCACATAAACGCAGCATCCAGCTTTGGATAAAAAATGAGGATAGAGAAAGTAGGAGGGAACAGAAAAGGGGCTACTGTCAGTTGCCTCAGACACCTGAGTTTCAGTGAGGAAAGGAAGATGAGGTTTAGAAGAGGAGAGGTGGTGTTCTACAGATTGAATATTAGATCTTAGACTGCGAATGTTGCAGAAATTAATGAAGAAAAAGTTGAGGGGGGTGTCAAGACACTTAGGGTCGTCGACAGAAAGGCAGTCCGACCTGGGGACATTTATGGTCCTCTCCCCAGATGGGGACTCCGAGGCTGGTGTAGGAGTCGCCATGATGATTTTAAAATTTTTGAGTGAAGGGTGTGTGTGTTATTAGGTGCTTGTAGTTTTGTGTGGAGGAAGAGAGTTGTCTTTAGAGGGCAGGCTGTGACTGCCCCCTTGTGTTGTGAGACACAAAGGGAAACGTTCAGTGAGGTCGCAGCTGGGTTTAATGATAAGTTCACAGAACCCCCTGAACAGTGCTTTAGACCTCACTGGGAGTATGCACTCACCAGGTTGAGGGAGACCATCTATGCGTCTGGAGACAAGGCCAGCTAAACTTGCTGAAGCAAGAGCATCCAGAAGCAAAGAGTCTGGATACTTTGATTTAGCCTGCTCAGGTTGATGACAAACCAAAGCTTGGGAACCACGAAGATGTGGGGACAGGAATGCAGGACTGAATGTCTCTTCCACAACATCCTGCTTCCAGAGCTGTAAGAGAAGATGTTGAACCACCCCTGGAGCAGGATCGAGGACAAATGGGACGGTGAAGGGGAGGATGGTGGCCGGCTACCCACGGCCAAGAGAAGCCCCTGCAGATGACCCTGGCAGCCCAAGACCTTTGAAGCCATGCCGCCTCCCATCCAGAAAGGAGACTGAGCCAGCAGAAGTCAAGAACGCTGGTTTCTGCCAGACCAGAAAAGCTATCAAGTGGGAAGGAGACTGCAACAGTTACCCCCTCACAGTATGAGGGGCAAAATGGCTCCTGGCAGAAACCCAAGGGGGACATGAAGAACCACCACGAGGACACAAAGAGGAGGGAAGATGTCGCTTTGGAGGACAAAAACTCACTGCTCGTTGACACTAATGGAAGCAGGGACTCAGGAGCCAGAACCTTGATGAGCCTGAGAGGAGGAGGCAGAACTGTGGTGCCAGATGTGAACTGTTACCCTGGAAGGTGCACCCTGCAAAAGATCTTAAGGACAACCTGTGTCCAAGAAAGTTGGCAAGAGGGGGTCAGCAGCCAACAAAGACTGTCGAATTTCCCACAGGTCATCTCTGTCTGTAATCACTGAGGCAGAAGCACCTGGGGCAGAAGGAAGATCTGGAAGAATTCAACTTATCCCACAAAGAAATGAGAGGCTGAACCAGTGTCTGCACCCATACCTGCCACCGAGGGCAGCAACAAAAGGTATTGGAGTTGCACAGTTGTAAAAAGTGAAGGCTGAGAGGGAGGAGGTAACTGGGCTAGGAGCACAAACTCAGCAGCTGTCCTAGAAAGTTGAGGAAAGTGAGGGACAGTGGTTGGGGCAGAGAACCACAGGAAAACAAAGAATGACCCTCCAGCAGGGTTGGATATTTCCTGAAGCTGTACTCCTTCCATGGGATCCCAGCAGTCTAAAGCCCAGAAGAGACACTGCCAAGTACAAAAACCATCCTCTGCCAGGGTAACTACACAGTGTGGGGAACTTTCATCCAATCCTCTCCTGCTGAGCTGAAAGAAGAAGCCAGGAACAGTGAAGGAGGGGGGAAGAAGAAGGGATATCACCAGGCGGAGAAGCCGAAACTGGAAGTGGGGCCTGCGTAACCACCTTTGTGACTGTGAGGAGAGCATCTTAGAGAGGTGAGGAAGACTGTCAGCAATGGGAGGGCATGGGCAGAGGTGAAGAGAAGTGGGGCCATTTGCTCTGGTGACAAAAGGAAGGACCAAAGACTTGGCTTAAAGTCTCCAAAAGTACAGGCACGGTCACCACTTGAGGGGGAAGAAGCCCATGTACTTGGAAACAGCAGTGCCAAAGGGTAGAGATGCCAGAGGCAAGACCTTTGCTACAGGAGAGATGGGCAGAGACTCCTGGAGGGAAGTAGGTGAAGAGGCAGGAACAATGACAGAGTGTGGAGGAGAGGGAAACTGGACACCACAGCACCTAGGACAGGAGCCTGTTGATGGCGACTGGTTACAGGGGGAAGCCAATGGGATCCCACCACAAGCATCACTGCTGGGATTGTCAGCCCCATCATCCTCCAAGAACCCCAGAAAGGGTTGAGAGGGATGCCTGGTCAACATGCTACTCAAAGGGGGAACAACAAAGGATTGACAAGAAATGTAAAAGAAAAATTTCACACATCAAACAAGATAAATAAATAATTAAAATAAAATACATCAACACATACTATATTTTCCATTGCATTAGATGCACTTTTCTTAAAAAAAAATCCAAGAATTACCCTGCATCTAATGTAGCTGTAGTACAGATGCCTAGGCCTGTAAGCCTTTTTTTTTTTTTTTTTATGTAGGATGGAAACTGGCCAAGGGTAACAAAAATCCAATAAAAAAAAAATGCCCACTGAAATGCCAGTCCCATAAAAGGGTCAAAGCAGTAGTCAAAAACTGATGAATAAGTGTCTTGAAACCTCCCTCTTGAAGGAATTCAAGTCACAGGAAGGTGGAAATACAGAAGCAGGCAGGGAGTTCCAGAGTTTACCAGAGAAAGGGATGAATGATTGAGAATACTGGTTAACTCTTGCGTTAGAGAGGTGGACAGAATAGGGGTGAGAGAAAGAAGAGAGTCTTGTGCAGTGAGGCCATGGGAGGAGGGGAGGCATGCAGTTAGCAAGATCAGAAGAGCAGTTGGCATGAAAATAACAGTAAAAGACAGCTAGAGATGCAACATTGCGGTGGTGAGAGAGGCTGAAGACGGTCAGTTAGAGGAGAGGGGTTAATGAGACGAAAAGCTTTTGATTCCACCCTGTCTAGAAGAGCAGTATGAGTGGAACCCCCCCAGACATGTGAAGCATACTCCATACATGGATGAATAAGGCCCTTGTACAGAGTTAGCAGTTGGGGTGGTGAGAAAAACTGGCGGAGACGTCTCACAACGCCTAACTTCATAGAAGCTGTTTTAGCTAGAGATGAGATGTGAAGTTTCCAGTTCAGATTATAAGTAAAGGACAGACCGAGGATGTTCAGTGTAGAAGAGGGGGACAGTTGAATGTCATTGAAGAAGAGGGGATAGTTGTCTGGAAGGTTGTGTTGAGTTGATAGATGGAGGAATTGAGTTTTTGAGGCATTGAACAATACCAAGTTTGCTCTACTCCAATCAGAAATTTTAGAAAGATCAGAAGTCAAGCATTCGGTGGCTTCCCTGGCTGAAATGTTTACCTCCTGAAGGGTTGGATGCCTATGAAAAGACATGGAAAAGTGCAGGGTGGTATCATCAGCGCAGGAATGGATAGGACAAGAAGTTTGGTTTAGATCATTAATGAATAAGAAGAGAGTGGGTGACAGGACAGAACCCTGAGGAACACCACTGTTAATAGATTTAGGAGAAGAACAGTGACCGTCTACCACAGCAGCAATAGAACAATCAGAAAGGAAACTTGAGGTGAAGTTAGAGAGAAGGATAGAAGCCGTAGGAGGGTAATTTGGAAATCAAAGCTTTGTTCCAGACTCTATCAAAAGCTTTTGATATGTCAAAGGCAACAGCAAAAGTTTCACCAAAATCTCTAAAAGAGGATGACCAAGACTCAGTAAGGAAAGCCAGAAGATCACCAGTAGAGCGGCATTGACGGAACACATGCTGGTGATCAGATAGAAGGTTGTGAAGTGATAGATGTTTAAGAATCTTCCTGTTGAGGATAGATTCAAAAACTTTAGATAGGCAGGAGATTAAAGCAATAGGACGGTAGTTTGAGGGATTAGAACAGTCACCCTTTTTAGGAACAGGTTGAATGTAGGCAAACTTCCAGCAAGAAGGAAAGATAGATGTCGACAGAGCTGAGAGAGTTTGACTTGGCAAGATGCGAGCACAGAGGCACAGTTTCAAAGAACAATGGGAGGTATCCCATCAGGTCCATAAGCCTTCCGAGGGTTTAGGCCAGCAAGGGCATGGAAAACATCATTGCGAAGAATTTTAATAATTGTCATGAAGTAGTCAGAGGGTGGAGGAGAGGGAGGAACAAGCCCAGAATCATCCAAGGTAAAGTTTTTACCAAAGGTTTGAGCAAAGAGTTCAGCTTTAGAAATAGATGTGATAGCAGTGGTGCCATCTGGTTGAGATAAAGGAGGGAAAGAAGATGAAGCAAAGTTATTGGAGATATTTTTGGCTAGATGCCAGAAATCACGAGGGGAGTTAGATCTTGAAAGGTTTTGACACTTTCTGTTAATGAAGGAGTTTTTGGCTAGTTGGAGAACAGACTTGGCATGGTTCCAGGCAGAAATATAAAGTGCATGAGATTCTGGTGATGGAAGGCTTAAGTACCTTTTGTGGGCCACCTCTCTATCATGTATAGCACGAGAACAAGCTGCGTTAAACCAAGGTTTAGAAGGTTTAGGACGAGAAAAAGGGTGAGGAATGTACGCCTCCATGCCAGACACTATCACCTCTGTTATGCGCTCAGCACACAAAGATGGGTCTCTGACATGGAAGCAGTAAGCATTTCAAGGAAAATCAGCAAAATACCTCCAGAGGCACCTTCGCCTAGGGGGATCCTGAGGAGGGATTGGAGCGATAGGACAAGATACAGATATGAGATTGTGATCGGAGGAGCCCAATGGAGAAGAAAGGGTGACAGCAGAAGCAGAAGGATTAGAGGTCAGGAAAAGGTCAAGAATGTTGGGCATATCTCTAAGACTCTATGCCTATCGGCATAGAGTTGAAGCAGTAGTACACTACACACAAATACTGTTACTAATAATAAAATTCTCTCTCTCTCTCTCTCTCTCTCTCTCTCTCTCTCTCTCTCTCTCTCTCTCTCTTCCCTTCCCTTCCCTTCTCACCCTTCCTTCCTTCCCTGCCCATTCCCTGCCCTCCTCTCCCTTCCCATCTTCCCTCCCCATTCCCTCCCTCCATCCATCCACCCTCTCTCTCTCTCTCTCTCTCTCTCTCTCTTGCTGTGTGTGTGTGTGTGTGTGTGTGTGTGTGTGTGTGTGTGTGTGTGTGTGTGTGTATTTACCTAGTTGTATTTACCTAGTTGTATAGTACAGGGTCCGAGCCAAAGCTCAATTAATCCTATCTCCATACCCGAATTTGTCCAATCTCTCTTTAAACATGTGCACATTCTTTGCTGCAATCACCTCTTCTTTTAAGTTATTCCATATTTCAACCGTTTGATGCGGAAAGCTGTATTTCTTAATATCTCCCAAACAATGACTCTTCTTTAATTTCTTCATATGTCCCCTTGTACGTCTATCTCCTTCCTCCACTTTTACAACTAGATCATCTCTGTCTATCTTCTCCATGCCATTTACTAATTTGAACATTGTTATCAGGTCTCCTCTTTCCCTTCTTTCTTGCAGTGTTGGTAATCCAATTTCTTCCAGTCTTTCCTCGTAACTTAGGTCTTCCAATTCAGGTATCATTTTCGTAGCTGTTCTTTGTATCCTTTCCAATTTCCTTATATCTTTCTTCTTGTGTGGAGACCATACCACTGCTGCGTATTCCAGTTTGGGGCGTATCATGTGTGTTATAATTTTCTTCATCATTTCTTTGTCTAGGTAATTAAATGCCACCCTGATATTTGCTAGCAAATTATATGTAGAGCCAAATATTCCATTGATGTGTTTTTCTGGTGATGATGTGTGTGTGTGTGTGTGTGTGTGTGTGTGGGTGTGTGTGTGTGTGTAGTGTGTGTGTGTGTGTGTGTGTGTGTGTTGTGTGTGTGTGTGTGAGAGAGAGAGAGAGAGAGAGAGAGAGAGGAGAGAGAGAGAGAAGAGAGAGAGAGAGAGAGAGAGAGAGAGAGGAGAGATGAGAGAGAGAGGAGAGAGAGGAGAGGGAGAGAGAGAGAGAGGAGAGGAGAGAGAGAGAGAGAGAGAGAGAGAGAGAGAGAGAGAGAGAGAGAGAGAGAGAGAGAGAGAGAGAGAGAGAGAGAGAGAGAGAGAGAGAGAGAGAGAGAGAGAGAGAGAGAGAGTGAGAGAGAAACAATCCTGAGGATTGTGAAGTTGATTGAGATTGATTGATAATGAAAATGAATGGAAGGAGCAAAAATGCAAAGAAAATGGATGGAGAAAACATGAAAAGGAGTAGGGGACAGGAAAAGAGAATACTTATTTTGCAATACCTTCCTCTCTCCCTCTAATTCTTCACTTACTTTTCACCCTTGCTGCTTATATTTATTCTTTCTATTTCCTCTCATCCTCCATCCTTTCCTCCACTTCCTTGTCCCATGTACTCTCCTTAACCAATCATGTCCCTTCCCCACCTTTTTCTTTTCCTCTCCCTTCCTCTGTTGTCTTGTCACAAACCTCCCTCCCTGTCACCTCCCCTCCCCTTATCTATCAGAGATAAGGGACATGGGAGAGGAAGGAGGATGGAAGGAAGAAGAAGAGAGAGAGAGAGAGAGAGAGAGAGAGAGAGAGAGAGAGAGAGAGAGAGAGAGAGAGAGAGAGAGAGAGAGAGAGAGAGAGAGAGAGAGAGAGAGAGAGAGAGAGAGAGAGAGAGAGAGAGAGAGAGAGAGAGAGAGAGAGAGAGAGAGAGAGAGAGAGAGAGAGAGAGAGAGAGAGAGAGAGAGACATACACACAAACACACACACACACACACACATGGTTTTAAATGTGATGGTAGTACTGCACAGCCACAGTGCTGCATCCTCACAGATGTGAGGTAAAACACACACTCTTTTAGGGATTTTGGCACCCACTTTCTTTCTATTTCATTAATGACCTTCTAAAACAAACTTCTTGTCCTATCTACTCCTTTGCTAGTGATATCACCTTGCACTTTTCCTTGTCTTTCTGTAGAGGTCCAACCCTTTAGAAAGTAAACAGTTCATGCATGGAAGCCACAGAATGTTCGACTTCTTATTTCTCTAAAATTTCCGAGCAAACTCAGTTTTGTTCAATGCCTTAAGAACTTAATTCCTCCATCTATCAACTTGACACAACCTTCCAGATATTTATCCCCTTTTCTTCAGTGACACTCAACTGTCCCTTCCCCCTCTTCTACACTGAACATCCCTCAGTCTGTCCTTTACTTATAATCTAAACTGGAAACTTCACATCTCATCTCTAGCTAAAGCAGCTTCTATGAAGTTAAGTGTTCAGTGTCATCTCTGCCAGTTTCTTCCCACCCCCCTGCTTTATCTGTGCATGCATGGTGTTTGCTTCACATGTATGATAGGGGAGAGGCTTCCACTCACCACGCTATTTCAGAGAGGGTGGAATCAAAAGCTTTTTGTCTTATCAACTCCTTTCCTATAAACTGACTGTCTTCAGTATAACAAGGACTGGTACTGAGTACTTCAGTCTAACAAGGAAAGCTTTCAACTACAACATTTTTATCCTCTGAAGTATGCAGACCAGCAGCATCTACTACGTGACCCTGGGAAGCTGAGGTGGTGTTTGAGAAAATGATACTTAGAGAGCTTAACTTTTAATCCTGAGTGAGATAAATGAGAGAAAATGTCATTAAGTTTTGCAAAGTGTGTATCCATATCTTTAGAGGTGACAACAACATCATCTGAATAAGCAATGACACCATCTCCCAGCGGAAAACTTTGTTACTAAGAAGCTGAAAGCAAATAGCAAGTAAACAAATGACTGCAGCAAATCTGTTAGGACAAGAAGTGGGTAAAGGTGGGTTTACACAATGGGGCTATTATTTTCCATCCAGCTGCTCGCAGCCACCCAGAGCAGCAGGCAGGTCCCAGGTGAAAACATTCACATGATTTAGAGCAGCCGCTAGTCCTCTAGCTGGCTGCATCAAAAAATAGACAATCAAGATGGGGTCCTCGACCTACAAGTTGATTGCTATAACTGCGATTTTGCTGTGCTTGAAGAAAAAGCAAAAGAAGTGATTGTGGACTCATTCTTGGGCTATATACCCTTTCAGACTGTGATGCTCATGATGCCTTCTGGTACACACGTGCTGGGCTGCTGGCTTCCTCAATGATGATGTAAACAAACCAATTCCATGTCTATTTTTCAGTTTTTTAATAAATAAATTTAAATATTTTATTTATTTATTGTATATAATAGTACAGTCAATGGTTATTACTTAAAACACTTTCCAACAATATTTCTCCTCTTTTCAGTTTTATATTGATAGTTGTTCTCATTTGACCCTGGAAAATTGCCAGAATGGCAGCCAATCAGACAGAGAGAGCAGTTTCCCAGCTGCTCTGGCAATTCAGGAGATCCTGGGCTACATAATCCAAGCTGCGAATTGCCCTGTGTAAACCCCTCTTAATGCTTTGGGGCAGTACACTAGTTAAGTCACCTGAAATCAACAACTTGGCCTAAAATCACCATCCTTCTTGAATTCTAGAAAAAGAAGTCTGTTCTATGGGTATGTTGAGGGATCACTAATAAAATTGTCTAACATCTCCTTAATCTTATGAGTGGCCACATCACGTTGGCTGTGAGGCTGGTGATATGTGGGAATGTATACAGGACGTGTATTAGGTAGGATCTCAATCTTATGTTCAAAATGTGTGCAACCCAGTGGCTGGCCAGGAAAAAGCTACAGCTGAGAAATCATTGAAAAATAACTGAATGAGACAATCTTGAGATTGCAGATAATCTGTGGCATTTAGTGCAGGCATAATGGCTGCCAAGAAGTCCTGAAAAGCATGCCAAGAGTGTTTGTGTGTGGCTGATGCAGCTACAAGAGTTAGGGAAGTCACATTCCATCACAGGGACCAGATGAACAAAAGGCTTCTCCCAAACAAGTGCCTTTAGGAAGAGTAAGCACTCCATGAATAAGATTAAGAACTAATATGAGTGTATATGAGTGTATGTAAAATGTATACATATACTAAACCCACCTACCCCACTTCAGTCAAAGCTATGTATATCCCTCCTCTCTCTCTCTCTCTCTCTCTCTCTCTCTCTCTCTGTGTGTGTGTGTGTGTGTGTGTGTGTGTGTGTGTGTGTGTGTGTGTGTGTGTGTGTGTGTGTGTGTGTGTGTGTGTGTGTGTGTGTGTGTGTGTGAGTGTGTGTGTGTGTGTGTGTGTGTGTGTGTGTGTGTGTGTGTGTGTGTGTGTGTGTGAAAGTAAGAACAATCTTGAGGGATTGCTAAATAGAATGAGGACTGATTGTGAATGGAAAAATGGAATTAAACGAGTGAGAAAGAGTGGAGAAAGAATAAAGTGAAAATGACATGGAATGAATGAAGGGGAGAGACAGCAAGGTATTACCTGACAGATAAAGGGGAGGGGAGAGTGAGAGGGAAGGAAGTTTGAGACAAGACAAAAGAGGAAGGGGGAAGGAAAGGAAAAAGAGCAGGAAAAGAAATAGGAGGAAGGGAAGGAGAGTACATGGGGCAAGGAAGTGAAGGAAGGGTGAAGGAAGAGGATGGAGGAACAGGGGAGAAAGTAGAAACAATAAATATAAGCAGGAAGGGTGAGGAGTGAGTGAAGAATTAGGAGAGAGAAAGTATTGAGAAATAAGTATTCTCTTTTTCTGTCCTCTACTCCTTTTAATTTTTCCTCCATCTGTTCCCTTTGCATTTATGTTCCTTCCATCCATTTGCATTCCTCCTTCAATCTCATTCTGTTTGGCAATCATCCCAGATTGTTCTCTCTCTCTCTCTCCCTCTCTTCTCTCTTTCTCTCTCACATACACATACATACATACTTACATACAGAGAGAGAGAGAGAGAGAGAGAGAGAGAGAGAGAGAGAGAGAGAGAGAGAGAGAGAGAGAGAGAGAGAGAGAGAGAGAGAGAGAGAGAGAGAGAGAGAGAGAGAGAGAGAGAGAGAGAGAGAGAGAGAGAGAGGAGAGAGAGAGAGAGAGAGAGAAGAGAGAGAGAGAAGAGAGAGGAGAGGGAGAGATGAGAGAGAGAGAGAGAGAGAGGGTGAATAGGATAGATAGAAAGAGAGGAAATGGTGAAGGATTGGAGAGGGGAAAGGAAGGGGGAGGAGAGCAGGGAAGGGAGAGAGAGAGATGAGGGAGGAGAGCAAGAAAGGGAGGAGGGAAGGGGAAGAAGAGAGAACACACACACACACTACACACACACACACACACACACACACACACACACACCACACACTCACACACAACCCACACACACACACACACACACACACAACACACACACACACACACACCACACCACACCACACACACACACACACACACTTACACTTTGGAACTCTCTTCTCCAGAATGTCATTTATGCCAAAACAGTATCTGGTTTCAAAGCATCCCTTTCTGCCCATCTTGGTGACCATCTTTATGAATTCATGGATTATTTTCTTTTTCTTTTTTTATTTTTGCTGCTGCACGCGATGATGCACTATACAACTAATTGTGAGAAATATGTAAAGAATAAAGCACATAATATTGACAGGCTGGTGCACTAGCAGAGTGCAGCTTCTGCTGCACACCTGGGTTGTCAATCCCGGGTAAAGGAAGCCCACCAGGTGAGAGAACCAGATGAGAGAACGTGGTTTTAGATATGATGGTACTGAACACACACACACACACACACACACACACACACACACACACACATACTGCAGATATGGAGAAAGGACAAATGAGCTTTAGCTTGAACCCTGTACAATACAACTAGGTAAGCACACACACACACGTACTGTATTTTGAGATAAGGAAGTAAAGAGGAGAAAAAATTAAGCTTTTTCACAGGCCGGAATGAACAAGTGTTTTTCAGTGTTTTCAATACCTCGAGTTTTGCAATCCTTGAGTTTAATGCTATACCTTGGGAAGAAAGCAAGCGCAAAACTCAAGAAGTGAGTGTATTTCATATATCTGTAAATAAATTTAAAGAAGGATGTGTGATGTCACAAGAAATCTTTCAAAGAACCTATTCCAAATATACATAATACTCATGCTAACCTCTATTAAGTAGCTGAACATAATTTATTTCCTCTTCCTCCTCTTCTTCTTCATGCTCTTTCAGTCTATCAGTGGTGGAGGAGTCTTCTTTCTGGCTGATGCCTTCCACCCCAATCCCATTTCTCACTTTACTGCGCAGGGTGATAGAAATCACCTGGTCAAAGGCACTCACACCCTTGTCTGTGCGGCCACACCTGTGAAAGTAAAGGGTAGCTAGAGTATTTGAGAAGCAGAACCATGGTGACCAGACATCCTGTACAGTTGCTGCAAATGAAATGTATACAGCAAAAATGCAGATGAAAAGTACACACAGAAAAATGTGGTTACATTTGAGTTGTGTATCCACCACTCGTGTGCTGAAGCACAATCATCATGCATCTGACAGCAGCTAAGACACTTGTGTAGCTGTTCAAATACCTCTCACACCAGTGCTGGTCCAGCTCCCATGGAGGCAGCATTTGTAACTGGCTGATCTGCCAGGCTTCATGTGTCCTGTTGTTGCCTGATTTTAGATGCTTACAATTTTGCTACTTGGCTTTACCATGGGCCACCATAAGCTGAAAATGGAGGAAAAGCTTGTGCCTTAGCACAGCTACAGCAGGGACTGCCAGTGACCTGCAGAGCCATTTACCAGCTTAAAAACTTTACTGCCACCCTCCAGCTTGTCAATGTACCACCAAGGAAAGTTGGTTCAGGATTCCAGGAGATAACTTCCCCACATACATACAAACCTGTATGATCTTTTAAGAGGTTTTAATACTCAGATAATTGTAATTGTTTGTCTTTATTATGTTCTAGGTCACAGCTTCCACTGATGAGAGTTTTGAGAAAACAATATTCTTGAGTCAACCTGCCTGAAACCCCCCTTAAGCTTGTTTTTAACAGGATTTTAACAGACAATCTGACAACCCATCTCCAAGAAAAGATCACTGTGCTAGCTTTGCCAGTCCAGCAGCCAGTGGCCCCTTTATACAAAGGACAGCATGGCTATGGGCAAAAAAAAAAAGGAGACTCTACCTCACCCTGGGTGGTGACAGACTGGTACTGAGAAGAACTGAGAGTAGACTCAATTAATGTAAATGGAATGAGGGCAGTTGGGAAGAGGAAAGAAGCACAGGTTGACCATCACTAATCCTGCACTAATTTTGGCTAGTGTGATTTCAAATTTCCTGGGTCACCACATTAACCTGCTGTTGCTACTGTTTATTAGCACTACTTTACTTACTGCATAATCACCTGGCATCACTTCCAAACACAGAGAAAGCATTCCAATTTGTCTTTTCTCCATTTTATTGTTAAACCTGTTGAGTTTTAGCTCCACCCATGGTTCCAGTGAATCAAGGCCAAAATGTTTGGCATGATAGGGTCATGGCATTGAAAAAACATTTATTCCCTCACTGAATATACTTAATAAACAAAACCATGTACTTATTGATCCTCTAGTACTTCGTTAGGCATCCTTTTTTCTCAATACACTCTTGGAGGCACCTAGGTATGGACTCTGCAAGATGTTGTAGCCATTGAGGGTAGATATTAGTCCAGATATCTTTGATGGCAGCTTCGAGCTTGGGGAGTGATGACCAGGGTTGGAAAAAAACCCGGTTTATTTTTTTAAAAAGCCCAACCCAATGAGTTTTTTGGGGTTTTATTGTATTTAAGGATTTTATAATTTTTTTTGTTTAATCCTGAAATTTATATGTAAATCAGTTTAAATAAGCAAAAACAAAATGTTTGAAGTGTTCTTTCTTTTCTTCATGTAGGAGAGGAACCAATTAAAAGCATAATAAAAAAAAAAGGCCCACTGAGGTGTCTTGCATTGGAGAGGTGGACAGAATAAGGGTTAGAGAAAGAAGCAGCGAGGCTGCAGGAGGAGGGGAGACATGCAGTTAACAAGATTAAAAGAGCAGTTGGCATGGAAACAGCAGTAGATAGCAAGAAATGCAACATTATGATGATCAGAGAGAAGCTGAAGACAGTCAATTTGAGGAGAGGAGTTAATAAGATAAAAAGTTTTTGATTCCACCTTGTCTAAAAGAGCAATATGAGCAGAACCCCCATACATGTGAAGCATACTCCATACATGGGCAGATATAGAGTTAGCAGCTGGGGGTAGGCATGAGAAAAACTGGCTGACTTAGAACACCTAACTTCATAGAAGTTGTTTTAGCTAAAGATGAGATGTGAAGTTTCCAGTTTAGATTATAATTAAAAACAGACCAGGGATGTTCAGTGTAGAATAGGGGGACAATTGAGTGTCACTGAAGAAGAGGGGATAGTTGTATGGAAGGTTGTGTCAAATTGATAGGTGGAGGAATTCCACTCCTACGCTGATGATACCACTCTGCACTTTTCCACGTCTTTTCCTAGATGTCCAACCCTTCAGGAGGTAAACATATCACGCAGGGAAGCCACAGAACGCTTGACTTCTGATCTTTCTAAAATTTCTGATTGGGGCAGAGCAAACTTGGTATTGTTCAATGCCTCAAAAACTCAATTCCTCCATCTATCAACTCGACACAACCTTCCAGACAACTATCCCCTCTTCTTCAATGACACTCAACTGTCCCCCTCTTCTACACTGAACATCCTCGATCTGTCCTTTACTTATAATCTGAACTGGAAACTTCACATCTCATCTCTAGCTAAAACAGCTTCTATGAAGTTAGGTGTTCTAAGACGTCTCCGCCAGTTTTTCTCACCTCCCCAGCTGCTAACTCTGTACAAGGGCCTTATCCGTCCATGTATGGAGTATGCTTCACATGTCTGGGGGAGTTCCACTCATACTGCTCTTCTAGACAGGGTGGAATCAAAAGCTTTTCGTCTCATCAACTCCTCTCCTCTAACTGACTGTCTTCAGCCTCTCTCTCACCGCCGCAATGTTGCATATCTAGCTGTGTTCTACCGGTATTTTCATGCTAACTGCTCTTCTGATCTTGCTAACTGCATGCCTCCCCTCCTTCCATGGCCTCGCTGCACAAGACTTTCTTCTTTCTCTCACCCCTATTCTGTCCACCTCTCTAACACAAGAGTTAACCAGTATTCTCAATCATTCATCCCTTTCTCTGGTAAACTCTGGAACTCCCTGCCTGCTTCTGTATTTCCACCTTCCTATGACTTGAATTCCTTCAAGAGGGAGGTTTCAAGACACTTATTCATCAATTTTTGACCACTGCTTTGACCCTTTTATGGGACTGGCATTTCAGTGGGCATTTTTTTTATTAGATTTTTGTTGGCCTTGGCCAGTGTCCTTTCTACATAAAAAAAAAAAAAATTTGAGTTATGAGACACTGAACAATACTAAGTTTGCTCTGCCCAAATCAGAAATTTTGAAGGGATCAAAAGCTAGGCATTCTGTGCCTTCTCTGCATGAACTGTTTACTTCCTGAAGGGTTGGATGTCTACAAAAAGACATGGAAAAGTGCAGGGTAGTATCATCAGCGTAGGAGTGGATAGGACAAGAAGATTGATTTAGAAGATTGTTGATGAATAATAGGAAGAGAGTAGGTGACAGTGTAACGTTGTCTTAGTTACCCCTTAAGTGTAGCACAGTTCTCAAAGAACACGGAGCAGTTTCACCGGTAATTAAAACAAACACTACAAAATCACATATTACAATACATGCAATCAAAATCAAAAGTCAGGTATGGTATTGTGTTCCAATTAAACCATGTTGTATTTCATATTAGTATTGCTTGTAACATTAGATGACACTATCGTAATTTGTATAGGGTTTGTTGATAGTATTACCTACATGTTTAGCAATCTGCATTGATATGTTTAGCCACTCAATAAACTGCATCATATCCAAGAAACCCTATCAATCAACTCTTACAACTGGTGACGACCTGGACTCTGACCTACTCACTAAACTACCTAAAAACATCAAGGAACATCTGCATCATCTCTGGACCACTCTGCAGTGGCTCCAGGATAATGGCATGGTTGTGTGTAAGGACAAATGCCATTTTGGTGCCACATCTGTGGAATTCTCACCAACTGGTGTCTCCTTTCTTCCAGGTAAAGTGGATGAAGTCTCAAAATTTCCCAAGTCCATTCACCATCTGTATGGACCATTGACCATTGGTTTATGCCTTCTCCAGACCAAGTGACGCCACTGACAACAGTGGCACCTCTCCAGCATTGTTGAGCTCAATTGCTCCATCAAATACACTCCAGGAAAAATTAATCCAGTTGCTAACGTCCTCTCAAGAGTGGAAATTGACTTGGTCTACCTCGGAATTAATTATGAGATAGCAACTGCACAAGAGAACAACCCTGAGACTGCACAGAAGCCCTCTTACATGGATGGATCAGTCGTTTTGGTGTTCTAGATGACATCACCTCTGGCTGGTGCCCTTCCTTCATATCTCAGTTGTGGATGTCCCTGGGAGAGTTAATGGGAACGAACGGTCACCGCACCACGGCTTACAACCCAGCAGCCAACGGTATGATGGAACAAACCCACCACACCCTGAAAGCCACACTAATGGCATGCTGTACTGGATTGGATTGGAAGGCCCAACTACCATGGGTCCTTCTTGGAATGCGGACAGCACTGAAACAGGGACTAAGCGTCTCCCCAGCTGAAATGGTTTTCGGAGATGCTCTTGTTGTTCCAGGAAAGTTCTTCCCTTCATACACCACAGCTACAGATGACAACCACCTCACCAAACTACGCCAAATTGTGGGGAAGTACTGACCATGTGTCCAGATGCACAAGACATTGCCTCCATGACACCTTCCCAAATCACTCAACGACTGCAATTACGTCTTCATCAGGCATGACGTTCACAAACCACCCCTCACCCGCTCTTACTGGGGCCCCTACGCTGACCTGGAGCAGAAGTCCAAGGCATTTCACCTCAGCTTAGCTGGAGGTAGTGACTGGGTGTCAATTGACCCCTTGAAGCCTGCCTACCTTGAAGAAGAAGAAACAATGCAGACATCACCCCATGCTGACGAACCCACCTCTACCACGGGCCACCCGTGTGCACATCCTCCTGCAGCATTACCTGAAGATGGACCACACCTTACCTCATCCTGTGCTGGATGAGTCATCCAACATCCTGACTGTCTTAACCTCTGACCAGGCAAGGACTCTCTTGCGGGGGGAGTATTTGTAACGTTGTCTTAGTTACCCCTTAAGTGTAGCGCGGTTCTCAAAAAACACAGAGAAATTTCACCGGTAACTAAAACAAACACTACAAAATCTTATTACTACTGTATCACAAATTACAATACATGCAATTAAAATTACTGAAGTACATGAGACTTACCGTAGGTCAGTTTAAATGTGCTTCAGATTTTGAGGCAAATCACCTCTGGTAGATGGGAGCTTTCACATGAGACAATCTGTGCTTCGTCACACTGTCAGTCTTTAAAGAGTATGTTGGTGCCAGGGGTTTGAATGATGTTGACACCAGGGGTTTGAACTTGGTTCACTCGGTTTGTGAGGAAGAATGGGATTACCAAGATTATTTGTATTGAGACTTTAAAGGGTGTTGATATTTTATTTATCATTATATATGAATTTACATTAATTTAGGTATAAATTATATGTTTGTTCATAGGTCGGTGCACAAATAAGCTGTGCCTGACACGTCATTGTTGCCTGCAGGTTTGCCACGTCGGCAGGCGAAACAGATGTTTGGATTCACCGCTGTTATTAAACTCAGTACACCAGGAGACTCGAGCTGTTTGATAGCCCCCATGTGTTACTCCACCTCGCAAGTTATTTTCACTGGTTTCTCCTCCTATGGGACTTGTGTAGGAGGAACACTGGTGCCCAGACCCAGGAGCAGCCTTTACGTGCTCAAGCAAACTGAACTTCTGTATACGTGCAGCAAGCTGTGGTGATTACTCGTGATGGCAGAGAAGGAGCAACTTGAAAGAGGATGGGTGGCTGCTCGAGGATGGTGTACGAGAGCCTCCAAGGCTTTGCAGACTTTGCTTGAACTGCCAACTGTGTCCAGGGTGCAGCTGGAAGACGCTATAGCGGATTTAGATAAGCGTCTAGACACCTTGGACCGAGTGCAAGTGGAATATGAACTGACAATAAGTGACCCTGAGTTGTTGGAAGCAGACCTGGACAAAGCAGATAGTTTACGCAGTGGTGTTAAAGCTGTTCAGGTGCAGGCTGGTGAACTGTTGGCGAAACTGGATAAGACTGCCGTCCATGAAGGGTCGGGAAGTAGTGAAGATAAGTCTGCAAGTGCAAGCGCAGTGTCTACTAGTGCCAGTGTGAATCTTCCACGGCTCGATTTGCCGAAGTTTAGTGGTGAACTAACCCAGTGGCAGTCATTCTGGGATTTGTTCGTGGCCATGGTAGACGACTCTACTCTACCAGCCATCAGCAAGTTCACCTATCTGCAAGCCTTATTGGAAGGTGAGGCCAAGTCTATCATCCAAGGCTTGTCACTTACTGCAGTTAATTATGCTGTGGCCTGTAATCTGTTGAAGGAGTGGTATGGGAAGCCAGAGAGGATTATCTTAGCCCATATTCAAGCTCTTCTTGGCTTGAGCATGCCGTTCAAGCCTCAAGGATCTACGACTTATGTGTCTGCCTTGAGGAAGCTGCAGGATGACCTCCTGATCCACATCAGGAGTTTGGAGGCACTGGGGGTAAGTGGCAGTGAGTTTGGCCTCTTCCTCACCCCAGTGATTTTGTCTCGTCTGCCGAGCGACATCCGTTTGGAGTGGTCAAGGGAAGGATCAGGTCACGAAAGGGATCTTGCATGGCTGCTGGATTTTCTTAGGAAGGAGACTGAGTGCTGTGAACGCTCAGACTCCTTTAAGGACGTGACTACTGCTGCAGGGATAGACGGCCGCAGTGTGAGGGAGTTGGAGAGAAGAAAGAAGTCTCCTAGTTCTGCATTTGCTTTTCAGACAGTCTCAGAGACATATTCAGGTGGGTGTGGATTTTGTAATAAGTCCCATTCCAGTGAAAAGTGCTTTAAAGTTATCAAACTTCCACATGCAGAACGACTGGAAAATATTCGTTCTGCTGAGCTGTGTTTTAAGTGCTACTTAAAAAGGGGGCATGTAGCTAGAGGTTGCAAGGCAAAGTGCTCTAAGTGTAAAGGCAACCATAATGTCCTTCTCTGCTCAAAGGATAATGTTTCACCTAAGGCCAGGGCTGTTAGTCAGCCGGCCAAGGAGAGTGAAGGTGAAACGGGAGATACCAATGTTATGCCTGGTGATCTAGTTGGTGTTTCTCATTCTTCACATTTTAAACAAAGGTGTTGTGTCTTGCCAACAGCAAAAGTTAAAGTGTATGGAAAGCATGGCAAGTACAGTGAAGCTACCTTGTTGTTCAACTCTGGGGCAGATTGATCCTATGTGTTGAGTGAATTTGTAAGGAAGGTTAGGCCTACATGGGTATCTTCTGAACAAATGTCCTATTCTGCCTTTGGGGGAAGTAAGAGTTCTAGATCTACCCAGTGTAATATTTATGACCTGAATTTAGTGGATGTTAATAATGAAGTTGTGTGTTTACTTGCTGCTGAAGTGCCCGCAATATGTGCTCCATTATTACGTCCTTGTGTTCCAGCTGAAATCCTACTGCCCTTTAAGTCTGTGCAGTTAGCAGATGAGTATGAGCGGGACAGGAAGGTAAATATTGACATTTTGATAGGACTTGATGCCTATTGGAAATTTGTAATCCCCAACAAGAATTTGCAGGTTGAGGGACTAGTGGCTCAAGAGACGGTGTTTGGTTGGATCCTGTCTAGGATTTGTGCTTCGGCATCCAAGGGAAATGTTAAGTTGTCTCAGATGTTATGCATTAACAATTTCAATGAGAATGAGTTACATAAGTTTTGGGATTTAGAGTCAGTGGGAATTTGTAAGAAGGAAGTACATCCTGATGTTAGCAACCATCCTGTGTTAAAATCCTTTTCAGAGACAGTTAAGTTTAAGGATGATAGATATGAGGTTGCTCTTCCCTGGAAATCAGAGCATAAGTGTAGCCTCCAAAATAATGAAAGGCTTGCAAGAAAAAGGTTGTTATGTTTGATGCATAAATTTAAATCCAATCCTAAACTTCAGGAGGAGTATGATGCCGTATTTGAGGGTTATGAATGGGAAGGCATCATTGAAGAGGTACCTGAGGGTGAGATGAACAACCCATACCCGACATTCTACCTTCCTCATCATCCTGTCGTCAGGGAAGTCAGCACCACAAGTAAAGTAAGACCAGTCTTTGACGCATCTGGTGTGAGCTATAATGGAGTCTCATTAAATCACTGTCTTGAGGTGGGTCCCCCTCTTAATCCACAGTTGGTAGAGGTACTTATGAGGTTCAGAAGGTGGAAGGTTGCCTTAACTGGTGATATAACTAAAGCTCTCCTCCAGATTAATGTAGGGAAAGAAGACAGGGACGTGCATAGATTTCTTTGGAACTATAATGGTAACATTCGGATAATGAGATTTACTAGAGTTCCATTTGGCAATAAAAGTAGTCCATTTCTGTTGAACGCAACTGTTAAACATCATCTTAAAAGCTTTCCTGATTCTGAGGTTATTGCAGAGCTAAAGGATAACCTATATGTGGATGACTGGTTGTCAGGAGCTGACACTGCAGAGGAAGCCTTTGCTAAGTTTGATGAGGCACGGTCAGTTCTATCCAAGGCCAGTATGACACTTTCAAAGTGGAGCTCGAACTGCAATGCCTTAACAGACAGATTTAATGACTACTTAGAGCCCAGCAAGCATGCAGAGACAAAGATTCTTGGTTTACAGTGGTGTTTGACTAGAGATAGTTTTTCATTTGATTGTTTAGAATTGAAGGATCTTGAGATAGCATCCACAAAGAGAGGAGTTCTCAGTGTCATCAGTAAATTATTTGATTTTCTTGGCCTTCTATGCCCAGTAATCATGATGGCAAAAATTATGTTCCAAGATATTTGGAGACTTGGACTTTCTTGGGATGAGATCTTGCCTACAGAATTGCAACACCAGTTTCAGAAGTGGGTTCAAAATATAAAAGTTCTTAACACAGGGCAAGTTAATCGTTGTTACTTTCCAGAACTTGTATGGAACAAGCTACATAATGTAGAACTGCATGCCTTTAGAGATGCTTCCGACAAGGGGTATGGTGACTGTGTATACTTGAGAGTTCCTGATAATGATGGGTCATTTAAGGTAATCTTAGTTCTAGCCAAAGGAAGGGTAGTACCTATCAAGAAATTGTCGGTGCCGAGGTTGGAATTAATGGGTGCTCTTCTGTGTGCTAGGCTATCTGTATTTGTGAAGACTTACCTACACTTAATTGATGTACAAATGTACTGCTGGACTGATTCTAAAGTAGTATTGTCATGGATAAAGGGAGACCCTAATAGATGGAAGACTTTTGTAGCGAATAGAGTAACTGAGATTCAGAGTTTAATCCCCCAGTTCAGTGGAAGCATATTCCTGGTAAAGATAATCCAGCAGACCTTATTTCCAGAGGTGCCTTTGCTGAAGGCTTAATTTCCTGTACCTCGTGGCTGAATGGTCCTGCTTGGCTCTCTGAACACTTTACTTCCATGCAACAGGATGAGGTACCAGCAGCACTGCCCATTGTAGAGGGGGTATTCCCTGACAGCCCAGTGACATGCTTAGTGTCCGAGCATCCATCAGTAGGGATTGACTACGCCTGCTGGGGTCATTTTACAAAAGCTATTAAGTGTGTAGCTTGGGTAATAAGGTTTGTGAACAATTGTAAACCTCATGCTGTTAAATGTTTTGGGCCCTTGTCTTATACAGAGTTAGATCAAGCTAAGACAAAGTTAATAATTTGTGTTCAGAGAGAAAGGTACAGCCAAGAGATCAATGCCTTAATGCTTGGAAAGTCATTCCCTAAGAGTTCTGACATTAGAAAATTCAATCCTTTTATTGATGAAAATGGTCTTTTGAGAAGCAAGAGTCAGCTGGACCAGGCTGAATTAAGTTATGACTGCAAGTATCCTATGATTATTCCAGCAGGTCACATTGCCAAGCTGTTAGTTAGTTTCCAACATGTATTTCTGAAACACGCTGGTTTTTCCACTTTAATTTCAAAATTAAGATCCTGTTACTTAATTGTCGGATTAAGAGAGCTTGCTAGGGTAGTCTGCAGAGAGTGTATGATTTGTCGTAGACATCACTCACAAGCTTGCCGTCAGCCTGTAGCTCCTCTCCCAGGACTAAGAATTAACTCTGCTCCTCCTTTCACTGTGACAGGTGTAGATTATGCTGGACCACTGTTTTGTGTTGATTTTCCATGCAAGAAGCTGTACATTTTGTTATTCACTTGTGGAGTACGTGCAGTACACTTAGAGTTGACTAACTCTATGTCTTATGATGATTGCTTACTTGCCTTTCGTAGGTTTTCTGCCAGAAGAGGCCTTCCATTAGTTATTTACTCTGACAATGCCGACTTTTATTAGTATGTCTAAACAAATGCATCAGTTCTTTGGCACCCTTGCTCCCCAGTGGAAGTTTGTTGTATCCCATCATGCTCCATGGTGGGGAGGTTGGCGGGAAAGATTAGTCCGATCTGTTAAATTAGCTCTGAGAAAGACTCTTGGTGTAAAATGTTTAACAAGATGTGAGCTAGAGACTACCTTACATGAAACTGAGGCATGTGTAAATTCCAGACCCTTAACTTTTGCCACAGATGATCCTAATTATGTAAGCCCTTTAACACCTTCTCGTTTTTTAATTGGGTGCACTGCTGGATTTCATAGAGAGCTTAAAGGTGATTGCCAGATTCCTGAAATGTCACATAAGGACCTACGTGAGCGAGAAAGCCTGAGACAACAACAACTTGATAAGTTTTGGAGTGTGTGGGTGTCTGACTATTTATTGAATTTACCCCCTATCATTACAGGTTTCATACCCAGATGTAACCTGGAGAAGGGATCTGTTGTGCTGGTTCAGGAAGATAATTCTCCTCGTTTGCAATGGCCCCTTGGAGTGGTTGTTGAACTATTCCCTGGGAAGGATGGAATAATTCGTAGTGTCAAAGTTAAGACTGCAAAGGGAGTAATTAGTAGGGCAGTGCAAAAACTGCATGACTTGGAGCTTTCATCTGTAGGGGAGGATGCTACAACAGATGAAGCTCATAGTCCCTTACCACCAACAGATGCCTTCCCAGCATATGCTCAAGGTTCTGATGAGGCTTACTCCATGACACCGTCGTCAACTTACGTGTCTAGAACAGGACGAACTGTAAAGCCTCCTCAGAGGCTGAATATGAGAGATTTGAGGGTTTGAGATGTATTGTAGATTTAGGTTGATGATCAGTATTGTCCCTTTGGGTATTGTTTATTGTTTTATTGTATCATTTCCTTCCCAGGGTGAGGGTTGAGTTGTCTCTTAGTGAGACATTTGTATTTATACATCCTGATGCCATATGATCATGTTGTTGAGAGTAAGGGAGATGTTGGCGCCAGGGGTTTGAATGATGTTGACGCAAGGGGTTTGAACTTGGTTCACTCGGTTTGTGAGGAAGAATGGGATTACCAAGATTATTTGTATTGAGACTTTAAAGGGTGTTGACATTTTATTTATTATTATATATGAATTTACATTAACTTGGGTATAAATTATGTTTGTTCATAGGTCGGTGCACAAATAAGCTGTGCCTGACACGTCATTGTTGCCTGCGGGTTTGCCACATCGGTAGGCAAAACAGATGTTTGGGTTCACCGCTGTTATTAAACTCAGTACGCCAGGAGACTCGAGCTGTTTGATAGCCCCCATGTGTTGCTCCACCTCGCGAGTTATTTTCACCGGTTTCTCCTCCTATGGGACTTGTGTAGAAGGAACAGAGTACAACCATCCACATGAATCATCACCTCCCAACCACTCAAGTCTGGAAAGTGTCACTGGGAAACCCAAGATCCACCACTTAACAAAGGGAGGGAGCAGAGGGTATGTGAAAGCTCCCATCTAGCAGAGGTGATTTGCCTCACAAAATCCAAAGCACATTTCAACTGACCTATGGTAAGTCTCATGTATTTCAGTAATTTTACTTCAGCAAGTCACCTGTCAAATGCCACATCATGTAAACAAGTGTAAAGAAAACTCCCTAGAAAGAAAGCCCAATCTTCATTATGGAAACATAACATGACCCTCACTGAACATAATAAATCAAAACATGTAAAACCCAACATAACATACACATAAACATGAATTACACAGAACCCAGCACCGCCTCTTGAAATGGGTCTGTGTACCAGAGTATATCCTTATTATAATGCCTAGCGAACATGGCCTCCCGTGTCCAACCAGCCTTGGCCATGATAGTGGCAGTAGACACCTGCCGAAATGATAATTACTCCCAGTGAGGTCTAAAGCACTGTTCAGGGGGTGCTGTGAACTTATCATTAAACCCAGCTGTGACCTTACTGAACTTTGTATTTCACAACACAAGGGGGCAGTCACAGCCTGCCCTCTAAAGACAACTCTCTTCCTCCACACAAAGCTACAAGCACCTAATAACACACAAACCCTTCACTCAAAAATTTTTAAATCATCATGGCGACTCCTACACCAACCTCGGAGTCCCCATCTGGGGAGGGGACCATAAATGTCCCCAGGTCGGACTGCCTTTCTGTCGACGACCCTAAGTGTCTTGACACCCCCTTCAACTTTTTCTTCATTAACTTCTGCAACATTCGCAGTCTAAGATCTAATTTTCAATCTGTAGAACACCACCTCTCCTCTTCTAAACCTCATCTTCTTTTCCTCACTGAAACTCAGGTGTCTGAGGCAACTGACAGTAGCCCCTTTTCTGTTCCCTCTTACTTTCTCTATCCTCATTTTCGATCCAAAGCTGGATGCTGCATTTATGTGCGCAATGACTTAACCTGCTCTCGTGCCCACGCTCTTGAATCTTCCAAGTTTTCCACCATCTGGCTACGACTACAGAGTCACTCTCATACTAAATTTATCTGTGCTGTATACCTCTCACCTAACTCCTCTGACTATAAGAAATTCTTTGACTATTCAACTTCCAAAGTGGAGCACATTCTGACCCTCTTCCCTTTTGCAGAGATCTCCATTCTTGGAGACTTCAATGTTCACCACCAGCTTTGGCTTTCCTCTCCCTTCACTGACCATCCTGGTGAACTAGCCTACAACTTTTCTATCCTCCATGACCTAGAGCAATTGGTGCAACACCCTACTCGTATTCCTGACCGTCTTGGAGATATGCCCAACATTCTTGACCTTTTCCTGACCTCTAATCCTTCTGCTTATGCTGTCACCCTTTCTTCTCCGTTGGGCTCCTCTGATCACAATCTCATATCTTTATCTTGTCCTATTCCTCCAATCCCTCCTCAGGATCCCCCTAAGCGAAGGTGCCTCTGGCGTTTTGCCTCTGCTAGTTGGGGGGACCTGAGGAGGTATTTTGCTGATTTTCCTTGGAATGACTACTGCTTCCGTGTCAGAGACCCGTCTTTGTGTGCTGAGCACATAACAGAGGTGATAGTGTCTGGCATGGAGGTGTACATTCCTCACTCTTTTTCTCGTCCTAAACCTTCTAAACCTTGGTTTAACACAGCTTGTTCTCGTGCTATACATGATAGAGAGGTGGCCCACAAAAGGTACTTAAGAGTACCTTTTCCATCCCATCACCTTCCATCCCATTCGCCTTCCATCACCAGAATCTCATGCACTTTATATTTCTGCCCGGAACCATGCCAAGTCTGTTCTCCAACTAGCCAAAAACTCCTTCATTAACAGAAATTGTCAAAACCTTTCAAGATCTAACTCATCTAGTGATTTCTGGCATCTAGCCAAAAATATCTCCAATAACTTTGCTTCTTCTTCTTTCCCTCCTCTATTTCAACCAGATGGCACCACTGCTATCACATCTATTTCTAAAGCTGAACTCTTTGCTCAAACCTTTGCTAAAAACTCTACCTTGGACGATTCTGGGCTTGTTCCTCCTTCTCCTCCACCCTCTGACTACTTCATGCCACGTATTAAAATTCTTCGCAATGATGTTTTCCATGCCCTCACTGGCCTAAACCCTCGGAAGGCATATGGACCTGATGGGGTCCCTCCTATTGTTCTCCAAAACTGTGCCTCCGTGCTTGCATCTTGCCTAGTCAAACTCTTTCAGCTCTGTCTGTCAACATCTACCTTTCCTTCTTGCTGGGAGTTTGCCTACATTCAACCTGTTCATAAAAAGGGAGACTGTTCTAATCCCTCAAACTACCATCCTATTGCTTTAATTTCCTGCCTATCTAAAGTTTTTGAATCTATCCTCAACAGAAAGATTCTTAAACATCTATCACTTAACAATCTTCTATCTGATCGCCAGTATGGGTTCCGTCACGGCCGCTCTACTGGTGATCTTCTGGCTTTCCTTACTGAGTCTTGGTCATCCTCTTTTAGAGATTTTGGTGAAACTTTTGCTGTTGCCTTGGACATATCAAAAGCTTTTGATAGAGTCTGGCACAAAGCTTTGATTTCCAAACTACCCTCCTACGGTTTCTATCCTTCTCTCTGTAACTTCATCTCAAGTTTCCTTTCTGACCATTCTATTGCTGCTGTGGTAGACGGTCACTGTTCTTCTAAATCTATTAACAGTGGCGTTCCTCAGGGTTCTGTCCTGTGACCCACTCTCTTCTTATTATTCATTAATGATCTTCTAAACCAAACTTCTTGTCCTATCCACTCCTACACTGATGATACCACCCTGCACTTTTCCACGTCTTTTCATAGATGTCCAACCCTTCAGGAGGTAAACATATCACACAGGGAAGCCACAGAACGCTTGATTTCTGATCTTTCTAAAATTTCTGATTGGGGCAGAGCAAACTTGGTATTGTTCATTGTCTCAAAAACTCAATTCCTCCATCTATCAACTCGACACAACTTTCCAGACAACTATCCCCTCTCCTTCAATGACACTCAACTGTCCCCCTCTTCTACACTGAACATCCTCAGTCTGTCCTTTACTTATAATCTGAACTGGAAACTTCACATCTCATCTCTAGCTAAAAGAGCTTCTATGAAGTTAGGCGTTCTGAGACGTCTCCGCCAGTTTTTCTCACCCCCCCCCCCAGCTGCTAACTCTGTACAAGGACCTTATCCGTCCATGTATGGAGTATGCTTCACATGTCTGGGGGTGTTCCACTCATACTGCTCTTCTAGACAGGGTGGAATCAAAAGCTTTTCGTCTCATCAACTCCTCTCCTCTAACTGACTGTCTTCAGCCCTCTCTCACCGCTGCAATGTTGCATATCTTGCTGTCTTCTACTGCTATTTTCATGCTAACTGCTCTTCTGATCTTGCTAACTGCATGCCTCCCCTCCTTCTGCGGCCTTGCTGCACAAGACTTTCTTCTTTCTCTCACCCCTATTCTGTCCACCTCTCTAACGCAAGAGTTAACCAGTATTCTCAATCATTCATCCCTTTCTCTGGTAAACTCTGGAACTCCCTGCCTGCTTCTGTATTTCCACCTTCCTATGATTTGAATTCCTTCAAGAGGGAGGTTTCAAGACACTTATTCATCAATTTTTGACCACTGCTTTGACCCTTTTACCGGACTGGCATTTCAGTGGGCATATTTTTTTTATTGGATTTTTGTTGCCCTTGGCCAGTGTCCTTCCTACATAAAAAAAAAGAAAAAAGGAAGATTCTTAAACATCTATCACTTCACAACATTCTATCTGATTGCCAGTATGGGTTCTGTCAAGGCCGTTCTACTGGTGATCTTCTGGCTTTCCTTAATGAGTCTTGGTCATCCTCTTTTAGAGATTTTGGTGAAACTTTTGCTTTTGCCTTTGACATATCAAAAGCTTTTGATAGAGTCTGACACAAAGCTTTGATTTCCAGACTACCCTCCTACGGCTTCTATCCTTCTCTCTGTAACTTCATCTCAAGTTTCCTTTCTGACCGTTCTATTGCTGCTGTGGTAGACGGTCAGTGTTCTTCTCCTAAATCTATTAACAGTGGTATTCCTCAGGGTTCTGTCCTGTCACCCACTCTCTTCTTATTATTCATTAATGATCTTCTAAACCAAACTTCTTGTCCTATCCACTCCTACACTGATGATACCACCCTGCACTTTTCCACGTCATTTCATAGACATCCAACCCTTCAGGAGGTAAACATTTCAGGCAGGGAAGCCACAGAACGCTTGACTTCTGATCTTTCTAAAATTTCTGATTGGGGCAGAGCAAACTTGGTATTGTTCAATGCCTCAAAAACTCAATTCCTCCATCTATCAACTCGACACATCCTTCCAGACAACTATCCCCTCTTCTTCAATGACACTCAACTGTCCCCCTCTTCTACACTGAACATCCTCAGTCTATCCTTTACTTATAATCTGAACTGGAAACTTCACATCTCATCTCTAGCTAAAACAGCTTCTATGAAGTTAGGCGTTCTGAGACGTCTCCGCCAGTTTTTCTCACCCCCCCTAGCTGCTAACTCTGTACAATGGCCTTATCCGTTCATGTATGGAGTATGCTTCACATGTCTGGGGGGGATCCACTCATACTGCTCTTCTAGACAGGGTGGAATCAAAAGCTTTTCGTCTCATCAACTCCTCTCCTCTAACTGACTGTCTTGAACCTCTCTCTCACCGCCGCAATGTTGCATCTCTAGCTGTCTTCTACCGCTATTTTCATGCTAACTGCTCTTCTGATCTTGCTTACTGCATGCCTCCCCTTCTCTTGCGGCTTCGCTGCGCAAGACTTTCTTCTTTCTCTCACCCCTATTCTGTCCACCTTTCTAACGCAAGAGTTAACCAGTATTCTCAATCATTTATCCCTTTCTCTGGTAAACTCTGGAACTCTCTGCCTGCTTCTGTATTTCCACCTTCCTATAACTTGAATTCCTTCAAGAGGGAGGTTTTTAAGACACTTAGCCATCAGTTTTTGACTACTGCTTTGACCCTTTTATGGGACTGCCATTTCAGTGGGCATTTTTTTTTTACTGGATTTTTGCCCTTGTCCAGTGTCCCTCCAAAAAAAAAACAAAAAAAAACAAAACAATCCCATATACCAAGACAAATGTCATCACAAACCACTGACTTAACACCGCTCATCTCATTCACATAATTAATCACTGTAGTGTTATCACACAGCACCTTGAGGTGCAATCCTCTGAGGAGATGGGTAAAAGATTTCAAGGTGAATAATATAACCATTAGTTCATGTGCATGGGGATGGGGACCATCTGCCATTAGTAATGAGGTCATTGAGGCAACCTGCCCAACCTTGATTTGATGCATCTGTAAACATCTCAATATCTGGTGCCTTTCTGAATATCTTCCTGTCCTGAGTCTCCAGATCCGTAATCCACCAATTCAAAATCTGTCCTAATCTCATCAGTAATATCCATCCATCCATTAAAATCTCCGCACACTTTTTCCAAAGCCTTGATCTTCGCCCTTTCCATCCTCCTATAATGCAGCTTCCCCATCTCTACAGCTGCCACCAGGAGTCCAACCACTCTAGCCACTACCCTAATTTTCTCTTTCATTTTAGTGACTGAAAGAGAGTAGTGTTGTAGAATCTTATCCCGCCTATGCTCAGGCAGGGTAACTGTCATGGCCACTGAATCTATCACATTGTCTAATACTCTATACGTGTACTGGGAATCAATACAGATTTCTCCACATTTATGCAGAAACCAACTCTCTGCAGTAACTGAATAGTGTCATTCATGCACTCATAACACCCAGGCGAAGAGCTGCTACACATAAGCGTATCATCTATAAAACTAGTAATGGTGTGGCCCATCTTTCTTAGTGTTGAGAAAACAGGCTTCACAAGTTTTGTAAAGAGATGAGGTCCTTCCAGAATACCATTAGGCAGACAGGTGAATTGGTAGATCTTACACGACCATCTGAAACAAAGATATTTCTGTTGTTCCTCTGCTATTCGCACTGAATAATATGCCTTCTTAAGATCAATAGAGGCCATGAAATCACCTTGACTAACTAGCTGTATCGCTTGTTCAAAGTTCTCCATCTTAAAGTGTTTATAGTCCATATGCCTGTTCAGTTTCTCTAGATTTAACACCATCCTATAGTCCCCTGTCTTATTCTTCCTCAGGAAGATGGGTGAAATGATTTGATGATCCTGTCTATGCATCTCCTTGATGGCCTTTAAATATAACAATTTATTAACCTCTTGATGCATAATAGCTGTCTCTTCCTCACTAAACACATACTGGATATCCTCACTAAATAAATGTCCAATACTATCCTCATCTATATCAAAATGACAGTATACCACTATATCCAAAATAAACGGATCACTCGTAAGCTCACGCCACTCACAGACAAACTTGTGTTGACCAGCCTCAAACTGCTGACTCACCTGAGTTAATGCCGGGGTTGTGTTGACCCTGGCCTTGCAAGTTTTTTTGGCATCGAAGCTTGACTAGGATAGGAGCGCCTGTAATCACTTCTGGTGGTCGTCCTGTGAAAACTGTAAGGTTGAAATCTGGAGGAGAAACCACGGGAGGGGGCCTTGCCAAAAAAGTTCTGCTATCTACCCCCACCAAATCTGCCAGAGTTGGAAGTCCAAAATGGAGAAGGCTTCTTACTTGTGAACTTGCTTTTCAGCCTCTCTGCCTCTTCAATTTGCCTGGTGGCTTGAGAAAGGTCATCCTCAAACAGGAGTCCAGTCATGGGAGCCTTGTCTGAGCACAAGTGGGAATACTTGGGATTAATGTCCTGCTTGATGACATGCTGCTGGGTCAAGTTGTTTTGGAAGTGGGCATTACCTAGTAATGCCAAAGCACCATTAAGCATGGCCACCTCATGGGCCACAACCGGATGGTCTTCATTATGAACCACCTTGTCCAGGACTGTAAGGGACTTGACAACAATTGTGGCGGCCTTAGTGATATCCTTTCCCACTTCATGTAAGCGAAAGTTGGCTTTCCTCGCTTCCACAGGCAACACGTCCAGCACCTGTGCATTGCATTCCACTTGTGTTAACACGTGGCAGTTACTGGGTTTCAGTGTCACATCATCCTCTATAATGGCCTTGTAGTCCTCCTCTCGCATGCCACTGACAAACAGGTGGTTCACCATTGCAGCAACCTCCTTGTGAAGTTCCTCCGAGACATTTTCCATGTGCCTATAGTTCTTGGCATCTTGTAGTAAAACACTGCCACAGGGAATATCCCCCTGGACCTCCTCCTCTGCACTGCTGGCCTCCGACCTGGAAGATCGAAACCCAGAAAATCCCGCAGGCGATGCCTGAGAAACATGCACCGCCTGAGAAACAGGTGCCAAATTAGTACTAGACAAAGGCAGGGGAGCAGCATATTGAACTTCATTAGTACTCACAGCCTTACTCTCCTTCTTAAGTTTGTCCATGTCAGTCCTCGCTATAGCATCCATAATCAAGGCCAGAGTAGGAGCACTGCTGTCTTCTCTGGTGGAGGCCAGGAAGGAAGGAAGGTGACTGAGAAAAGCTGTTCTGCTCTTGGTGGAAATGTGACTCCTTGTCCAAACTCAACCGCTCATGATGGTTAGAATGGCTCCTTGCCTGTCCTTACCATGCCTACTGCCCTTGTGAAGGTCCTTGACGTTTGAGGAGGAGCGGTACATGCCTGTAGGTCTTTCTCTGTCAGGACTGTGACCAGCAATAGAAGGCAACCTAGACATGATGGCGAGACGAACACGTAAACAATGTCGCTGCAAGATGCTGCCTCTTCAAACAGCTGTTACTCTGCCTTCCCAACAGGCCACCTTAACTGCTCCCTCAGGATAATGGGAAATAAAGTATTACAGGCCACAGTTAGCAGGGAACCCAGTCGCCCCAAACATGGAAAATAAGCTTGTAATCTGCCCGCCCCTATGCATGGGTAATGGGGTGGCAACAGCCCACCCCTATCATGGGTAATGGGAGTGGCAACAGCCCACCCCTATCACGGGTAACGGGTATTCACAACCCACACCAACACAGGTAGTGTGATAGTTTATAACCCACTCCTATCACGGATAACGGGAATAGCAACAATGGACCAGCAGGCGGCTGGCCCAATGTCTGATCAGTGTGGTGTCCACATAGTTACTGACAGTGTGGTGAAGCGCAGCGTGTCTCACGTGATAGCACCATCTAGCATACAGGTGATTTGCTGAAGTAAAATCAAAAGTCAGGTATGGTATTGTGTTCCAATTAAACCATGTTGAATTTCATATTAGTATTGCTTGTAACATTAGATAACGGTATTGTGTTCCAATTAAACCATGTTGAATTTCATATTAGTATTGCTTGTAACATTAGATAACACTATCATAATTTGTATGAGCTTTGTTGATAGTATTACCTACATGTTTAGCAATCTGTATTGATGTGTTCAGCCACTCATTGAACTGCATAGGATCCAAGAAGCACTGTCAATCAACCTTTATAACAGGACAGAACCCTGAGGAACACCCGTTAATAGATTTGGGAGAAGAACAGTGACTGTCTAACATAGCAGCAATAGAACGGTCTGAAAGGAAACTTGAGATGAAGTTACAGAGAAGGATCAAAGGCATAGGAGGGTAGTTTGGAAATCAAAGCTTTGTGCCAGACTCTATCAAAAGCTTTTGGATATGTCTCAGGAAACAGCAAAAGTTTCACCAAAATCCCTAAAAGAGGATGACCAAGACTCAGTAAGGAAAGCCAAAAGATCACCAGTAGAGCAGCCTTGACGGAACCCATACTGGCGATCAGCTATAAAGTTATGAAGTGATAGATGTTTCAGAATCTTCCTGTTGAGGATAGATTCAAAACTTCTGAGAGGCAGGATATTAAAGCAATGGGATGGTAGTTTGAGGGATTAGAATAGTCACCCTTTTTAGGAACAGGCTGAATGTAGGCAAACTTCCAGCAAGAAGGAAAGGTAGATGTTGACAGACAGAGCTGAAAGAGTTTGACTAGGCAAGATGCAAGCATGGAGGCACAGTTTTGGAGAACAATAGGATGGACCCCATCAGGTAAATAAGCCTTCTGAGGGTTTAGACCAGTGACAGCATGAAAAACATCACTGCCAAGGATTCAAGTGGGTAGCATAAAGTAATCAGAGGGTGGAGAGGGAGAAACAAGCCCTAAATCATCCAAGGTAAAGTTTTAAGCAAAAGTCTGAGTGAAGAGTTCTGCTTTAGAAATAGATGAGATGGTAGTGGTGCCATCAGGTTGAAATAAAGGAGGGAATGTTGAAGAAGCAAAGTCACTGGAGATGTTTTCATCAAGGTGCCAGAAATCACTAGGGGAGTCAGATCTTGAAAGGTTTTGATACTTTCTATTAATGAAAAACAGACACTTGTTTAGGTCATGCTGATACAGGTTGGTCTGGTTGGACAAAATCTGTGTTAACTTATACTGTACAGGAAATAAATGGATCAGGGTTGACTACTTTTACATTTTTTATGTATATGTACATATATAAAGCTTACTTTATCAATATGATACAGAGCCCAATTTTGATAAGTAAAAAAGAAAAAAAAGGCTGTTTTCTTTTGGTTTCTTAGAGTATTTTTTTTTTTGTGGGCTTTTTATTAATGCCAACTCTGTCTCACTCACACAACCTATGTTACATGAACACCCAAAGGTTTTCTATTAAGTTTAAATCAGGTGAATTTCCCAGCCAATCCTTTATATAATCCACTTGCACAAAATCAAACCACTCTTTAATAACTTTAGCTGTGTGGCATGAGACACTGTCATGCATGAAAACTTTTGCTTTGCAACTCTCAAAACAATCTCCTAAATGATCATTCAGTAGCTCCAAATATGTCTGCATTCATCATAACATTTCTGGATAGTATCACCAATGATCCCATACCATGATATTCAAAAGCATCCCAAACCATTAAAGAATCAAGATGCTTAACAGTTCCCTGCGTGAACTTTTGGTCATAAGGATCACTTCCAGGCTGACAATAAATTCTGGCATTATGGTTTCCAGTCACATTGAATATGGCCTCATCACTCCACAATACTTGTTGCCACTTCTCCACATCCCACTGCAGATACATAAGGCAAAAAGCAACCCTATTCTTCCTCTTGGTTTCTTGTGAGCAATGTGATGTGAGAAACTCATGTCATCATGCAAGCAGCAATGTACTGTTCTCACGGACACATCAAGTAAAACAGGGTTCTTTTCCTTTTAACTCTGGAGCTGTTATATGTAGATTAGCATCCACCTGCCTCCTCCAGACCTTCAAAGTCTTCCTGGGCCTCCCTATGGACTTCTGTAATGGCAGGTCAACTCCCTACCATCACAAAACTTCTTTGTCCACTGCTGGACACTACACAGTGACAATCCAGTTGTATTAGCTATTTCCTTATTAGCTTTACCTGCCTTACACAGTGATGTGATAGATGCAACTTGGTCAATTTTCAGCTCCTTACACTTAGCCGTGCCTTTTCTATGGCTATAAACAGGGATGGTGCAAAAGGAAAATCCTGGGGCTGACTGTGGACACACAAAACACTTCCATTCACTGCAGCTGCCCACTAGCCGCTAACAACTTTCTGAGTGATACATTATGAAGTTGAGAGAGCCCCTACCCACACCTCGCATGCCATACACTATGGCCCATTTTGAACAGTTTTACAGAGGTATAACTGTTTTCGGCCAAAATGTTTGGTGCAGGCCTTATTGCGCCAAACATTCTGGCCCTGACTGTGTTGAACACGAACACTGTACATTATCCATAAATATAAAGTTGAACTTCTGAAAAAAAATTTGACAGTGGTCTGTCTGTGTAAAGCTTGTGTGAATTATACAGCGACTCTGACAGTTTAAGACATAAAGAAACAGAAAGAAAAATTGCCAAGTTTCCTTGCTAACAGTATTGGCTATACTGATACTATCGGTATTGGCTTGAAATTTATTGGTATTGGTGAAAAAAATGGTATTGGTACAGCCTCATTCATTTATCAACTTGCACTGATTTACAATCTGACCTAACCTCTCTCTCTGTAATCCAGCAAAATCACTAATCAAGCATCCTACAGGTCCCAATGATGCCACATTAGTGATAATCAATCTGTAGTAGAAAGTGGTAGGAAGGGGAGACAGTGAGCAGGTGTGCAAGAGAAACTCATGAAAGGTTGGGAAATGATTGGAAATGAGAGTGAGGTGTGGGAAGGAATGAAAAGAGGGATGGTGTTGTGTAGGAAGGAGTGAAAAGAGGGATGGTGTGGTGTGGGAAGGAGTGAAAAGAGGGGTGGTGTGATGTAGGAAGGAGTAAAAAAAAAAGGATGGTGTGGTCTGGATAAGAAAAGCAAAGGAAGAGGAAAAGGATGTGCACTCATTGTCCCAAACAGTATGAGTGGCAAGGGTATCCTACAATAGTGTGGACAATGAGAAAAGTAGGGATGGTTAGATATGCATGAATGTGTGTGTATGCATATGTAAATGTAGTAAGTGAGGAAGATAGAGATGAGGAAATCGTGGTATGATCAGAGTGAATGGCTCAAGAAAATTGGGAGAGAGAGAGAATGGTAGTGCTATTTAGAGATTTGAATGGAAAGTTAGGAAGCAGTGAGGTAGCAGATGTAGGAGAAAAAACTGAGTCTAGATGAAGTGAATAAGAATGGGGAGTACCTGATGGACTTGTATGCAGGAAAAAGTTTATTTTTAGCAAACACCTTTTCCAACATAAGATGAACAACAGGTACACATGAAAGAGGAAGGATGATGAGATGAAGAGGAGAGCCTGATTGACTATGTAGCAGTGGATGAGATTGAGGAAGGATGTGTTCGATGCCAAGTTAATGAGAGGGATGTTTAATGAGTCAAATAATTTCTGCTGTGGTAGTTATGATAAAAATGAGAGGTAGATGGGAGTATGGTAGAAATGGTTGTTAAGAGAAAGTGAGTACAACACTGGCTTGTGAAAGTTTGGACAGGAAAGAGTACAAGAGAAAGACTGATGGAAAAGTTTAAAGTTTAAATTAAGTGAAAAAAATAAAAAGAATACAGAGAAAACAAATTAGTTCAAATTCTTAATGCCATTACTGAACAGATACCTGTGGTAGTTGGAGGTCTCTCTTGACTCAATTAGTCTGGTCTTGAGCAAAGCTGCAAAAAGCTGAGCCTCAATAGTGTTGTGGGAATCTTCTTGCACTGTAAACCCTTGGTAGTCCCAACCCAGGTAACACAGCTTGAGTGCCACATGTCTGCGTGAGTACCTGAGGAGAGGGATCATGTTAAGGGGGCCTTACCATTCTTAAAAAAAAAAATTATTATTATTCATTCCTTTGCCATTAAATTTTTAATGAAAGGTCAGGTTCTACACACACACACACACACATACAAAGGTGGTAGTAAAGAGGAGCCCTTAAACTATAGACCTGTGTCTCTAACAAGTGTGGTGTGCAAAATGTGTGAAAGATTGGTGAAGGATAAATGGATGCAGTATCTAGAAGGAAATGAAGTGATAATAAAGCAACAATTTGGATTTAGGAGAGGGAGATCGTGTGTTACAAACCACTGAGTTTTTACTCTAGAGTGGTGGATATAATGCAAGAAAGAGATGGATGGGCTGATTGTGTTTATTTAGACCTGAAGAAGGCCTTCGATAAAGTGCCACACAGGAAATTGTTGTGGAAGTTGAAGCATAATGGTTGGCTAAGGGGAGGCCTGCTGAGATGGATGGAAAATTTTTTGACAAACAGAGAAATGAGAATGGTGGTAAAAGATAAAAAATCACCATGGAGGGAAGTCATAAGTGGAGTACCTCAAGGCTCAGTACTTGCACCAATCATGTTTGCAGTATATATAAATGATATGATGGAGAGTGTGAACAGCTACATGAGCCTTTTTGCGGATAATGCAAAGTTGCCGAAGAAAGTTGAGAGTGCAGAGGACTGTGGAACGTTACAAGAAGACCTGAACAAGACAACAGAGTGGAGTTATAGATGGGAAATGGAATTTAATTTAAAGAAGTGTAAGGTAATAGAATTTGGGAAAGTACAAGAAGAGTAAAAGGATCTCAGTGTTACAGTGATTGGGAACCTGACCCCGGAGAGACACATTAGCAAAATTACAGGAGAAACCTATAACTTGTTGAGAAGAATAAGGCAGGCCTTTGCATATATGGATGAAGAGATGGTCAGGAAGATGATCGTGTTGCTGATAAGACCTAGACTAGAATATGCAGCAGTAGTGTGGTTGCCATACAAGAAAAAGGATATAAGGAAGTTGGAGAGAGTTCAGAGAACAGCTACAAAGATGGTACCAAGTATCAGGGACTTGTCATATGAAGAGAGACTGGAAACGCTACATCTACCAACGTTGGAAAAGAGGAGAGAAAGGGGAGACTTGATTGCGATATATGAAGCATATGAGGGAGTAGAGGAGGTGGACCAGAGCGACTTAATGGTCTGGGATACATGGGACACTAGAGGACATAGGAAGAGGCTGAAGAGGAGTGCTTGTAGAAGAGATGTCAAAAAGTATAGTTTCCCATATAGAAGTATTGATGTATGGAACAGTCTGGATGAGGAGACAGTAAATGCAGAAAGTTTACATGGATTCAAGGCTAAATTGGATATTAAAAGATATGGAGATGGGACAGCACAAGCATAGCTCTTTTCCCATAAGGCACAACTAGGTAGGTAAATACACACACACACACACACACACACACACACACACACACACACACACACACACACACACACACACAAGACTTAAGCCATGAAGAAAGACTATCAGATTTGTTTTTCTGCTACTGCTTGTTCTGGATTTGTGCGATTACCACTTTGTTCTGAGATTAGATGTTACCTATCCACTACTGTTCCTGGTTTAGATGATGTATTTGCCCAGTTGATGATGATGCTTGTCACCAATGGATCAGATGAGGGGCTTGGTGTGTTGGTAGTGTGGAGGACTGGCTGTGAGCTTGGTATTGCTGACAGCTTGAAGGTTGTGAGTAGTAAGTTGATATTATCGATGTGTGTCAGTAAAGACATGAATGATGAGAGTTCTTCTTGATTTAATAATAGAGAATGTACACACTTGATATGAGACAAGACACAGATGACTATATACATGACGAATGATTGTTCTCTCCCTCTGGAGTGACATGAACTGCTGCTCGTGATGATGACTGAGCAATGTCTCTTAACATTGACTGTGACTCAGACAGGAACTGAGAGAGAGACTGAGACTGACTGCTTGTGACTGGAACTGAGTGGAAACTGAGCTGGAACTAAGCGGAACTGAGACTCTCGTGACTGACTCTCATAAGAGGACTGAGGACTAGCTACCATGTGGACTATATTTATTTGAGCTAACTGGATCATGTTAGAGCTTTTGGGGTGAAGAAATGACCAATGAAATGCCAGAAAATGAGGTAAAGGAGCCAATGGGAGAGGTCATTATTTTAGCCAATGACCAGGAAGAAAAGACTCAGAAGTGAATGCAGGTGTTTTCTCTAAGGACTGGAAGTGGGTGTGAAATTCCCTTAAGAGGTAGAGAATGGGATGAATATGTGAACAGATCGCATGTGGGATGGATATATGGATGATGAATATACATATAAATAATAGTAACTCTTAAGACTGATACAAGACTTAAAGACATTGGATTACCAACACTACAAGAGAGAAGAGAAAGAGACCTGATAACAATGTACAAATTAGTAAACAATATAGAAAAAAATAGACAGAAATGACTTGGCACCACAGATGGAGGAGGGAGAGAGACAGACGAGGGGGCATGTGAAATAAATAAAGAGTAGATGTCAGAGCGATATCAAGAAATACAGCTTCCTGTATAGAACTATTGAAATCTGGAATGACTTGAAGGAGGAGGTGACTGTGGCAAACAGTGTACACATGTTTAACCCTTTCCTTCCAGCAATCGTATATATACGATTGCAAAAATGTGTCCGTAGCGACGGCGATCATACCGGTAATCAAGAATTTTCACGCCTCAATTTTAAGGTCCAAGTGCGGTTTCTCGAGTCAGATGGTGTGAGTGGAAGTGTCTGGCATGTTTCCACATGTAATGTTGTCACTAGCTATGGAAATTTAGCGGTAACTAAGCTATTTTCCCTTTCTCCGGGCGACACTTGGCAACCCCAGCGACCCGCCGGGTGGAAAGCACTAGCCGGGTGGAAAGCACCATGATAAGTGTGAAGAGACATCCTGATAAGAGCCAAGGATCTCAGATCATAACTCACCATGGAGCAGGACACAACATATGTATTTAGCAGTGCTTCTGAGTTTGAAGACAGTGACAGTGAATATTTAGAAGAAGCTGAAGAAAGCAAAAACATTGGTGAGGACTTGGAAAATGATTTACAGGATCCACCTGTTTTATCAGAACAGAGAGATGATACCTATCATTCTTTCATGTTAATTTTTTCATTATCTTCAATTTTATAATAAAATGGTAGAAGGTAACTTGTCAGAGAGAGAGAGAGAAAGAGAGAGAATGTTATTTGCCTGAAACTTGATGTGAAAAGGTCAGGTCAGGGTTCCTAGTGAACGGACGTGTTTAGTGAGCAGTGACCTGACGCTAATATAGCTGGCTAGTGTAGACATGGCGCCTTGTGTTGCTGAGTCGACAGGTTGTGTTAGTTCTCCTGTTCTCGAGGCCTTCGTTGCGAAGGTCTCAGAGGTGGAGGCTGAGTTCCATCGAAGGATCTCGGAGGTGCAGGCTGAGTTTCGTGAGAGGATCTCAGACCTGCAGGCTGAGTTCTATGAGAGGATCTCAGCACCTGTGGGAGGGTCGTGCCCCACCGTCACCTTACCTAGTAAGGCGACGGAGGAGCAGTGGTCGGTTGTGTGCAGGGGAGCCAAGAGGGTGAAGGTGCTCAGGGCACCTTCCGTGGAGACGAAGAATCCCTTCAATGTGCTGGAGGAGGGGAAGGAGAAGGAGGGGGCTGATGCAGTTACCCTGCCCCAAGGTAGAGTGCTTGTGTTTGGTGATAGTCAGGTTAGACACTTAGATAGTGCGTTCTGTGCTAGGGATAGGAAGCGTAGGTCGAGGGTGTGTTTGCCGGGGGCCGGGATAGGGAAGGTAGCTGATAGGCTAGACACGTGCTTGGAAAAAGATGGGACCAAGCCCATTGTTTTTCTCAGTGCGGGAGGGAATGACCTTGGTAAGGTCAGGAGTGAGGAGCTTATCAGGAGGTTTCGACAGGCTTTGGACAGGATTAAGGACAAGGGTGGGATCCCCGTGGTATGTGGTGTCTTGCCGAGGAGGGGAGTTGGTGCTGAGTGGCTGTCCAGGGCTATTACAGTGAATCGCAGGCTCGCGAATCATTGTAGGAGTAATGGATGGACGTTCATCGACAACTGGGACCTTTTCTATGGCAGGGACACCTTGTACGCCAGGGATGGAGTGCATTTGTCACGCCAGGGTGTTCGTGTTTTGGCCGAAACACTCGAGCGGGAGGTAACTGCACTCCAGCACTTTTTTCGTTAGTCGGGAGGGAAGAAGGGGTAGTGAGGAGAAGGCAAGGGGCAAATTAGTTAAATCTAGAAAGGAAGCTAGCTCAGGGATGGTGAGAAATAGCTTAAGTGTTTACTACACAAATTGTAGAAGTATTCTGAATAAAATAGACTTGCTTAGAGGAATAGCGAGTGTAGAGAAATTTGATATAATTGCTTTGACTGAAACTTGGTTAGATATGTCAGGAAAAGTATTTGATCCAGAGGTTAAGATAGATGGGTATACAATGTTCTTTAAAGATAGAGAAAACAGGAGAGGAGGAGGTGTCGCGTTATACGTTAGGGACACATTACAGTGCTGTATGAACAATAGAATTAAAACAGATAACAAAGCAGAGTCGATATGGGTAGATATTAAGGAAGGATCGCAGTCAGTAGTACTAGGGGTAGTTTACAGACCACCGACCAGTACAGAGGAAATTAACACCTCACTGTGGCAGGAATTAAATAGAGCAGGCAGGTACAGTCAGGTATGTGTGGTAGGAGATTTTAATTTTAGGAATATCGACTGGAGTCTGATTGTGGGTAACAAGGAAGCAGAGGAATTCCTTAAGGTAATTCAGGATAATTTTTTAAAACAGGTAGTTGTAGAACCCACAAGGGGGAATAATATTCTAGATTTAATTCTTACTAACAGGGAGGATGCAGTCACGCAGGTAGAGGTTGGAGGACAGCTAGGTAACAGTGACCATAGGGAAATTAGGTACAAGCTAGAATGGGAAGAAACTGTTAGAAATAAAAACACTAGTAAAATACCTGACTTTAGGAGAGCAGATTTTGAAGAATTAAAAAGGTACCTCCAAGGAGTGGACTGGCAAGGGATGCAGGGTGAGGTCAGGTCAGGGATGGAGTTCAGAGAGATAAGGCAGGATGAGGGAGGTGAGGTGAGGCTCCAGAAGGGAGGAGGAAAGAGGAAGGGGGGAGATAGGCGTGAGTATGTTGGAATGTCAGGTCATGCTGAAATGAGAGAGGTAAGGTCGAGGCGAGTTGATGAGGGAGGGGAGAGGATGGTAGGGAACGAGATGAGGGGTTTAGGTGAAGTAAATGTAGATGAATTGTATAAATATTTCGTAGATAAAGTTCATACAGGTCAATTAGCAAATATCCCGTATAAAACAATAAGATCACAAAAAAATGACCCTAAATGGATGACTGCTAGGTTAAAGCATTATATAGGGCGTAAGAGAAGTATATATAAGAGATTAAGGGCAGGTGAAGAAGTTTTAAGGACACAGTATAATGAATTAGTTAGAACAGTCAGGAAGTTAACGAGGAAAGCTAAGGAAAATTATGAATTAAAGGTAGCCAGCCAGGCGAAGACGGACCCCAAGGGATTTTATCAGGTATACAGGACGAAAAATAAGGATACTGTTGGTCCATTAAAGGCAGCAGATGGGGAGCTGGTTAGTTCTGGGGAGGAGATTAGTAAACTTCTGAATGATTATTTTTTAACTGTCTTCACTCAGGAAAACATGCAGGATATGCCAGATAGTGAACAGGTGTTTAGAGCAGATGAGTATGAGAAGCTGACGGATATTTCCATAACTAGGGAGATAGTGGAGCAGGAGATAGATAGGCTAAAAAAGTTCAAGTCACCAGGACCTGATGAAATATATCCCAGAGTACTGAAGGAATGTAAAAAGATTATTAGTGAGCCGTTAGTTTCTGTCTTTAGGAAATCACTGGAGTCGGGTGAGGTACCAGAAATGTGGAGGCAGGCTAATGTAGTACCCATCTTTAAGAAAGGGGATAAAACTTTAGCGTCTAATTATAGACCGGTCAGCTTAACTTCAGTTGTAGGTAAAATGTTAGAGTCAATAATAGCCAGGAACATTAGGGAACATTTAGACAAACATAACTTGATAAAGCAGTCACAGCATGGCTTCACGAAGGGGAAGTCTTGCCTGACAAACTTGTTAAGTTTTTACAGTAAGGTGTACGAGGCAGTAGATAATGGAGATAGTTATGATATCTTATATCTGGACTTTAGTAAAGCATTCGACAAGGTGCCCCATCAAAGGCTCCTGAGAAAGGTTAGGGCGCACGGGATAGATGGGAAGGTGTTAGGTTGGATAGGGTCATGGCTTGGTAACAGGCGACAGAGAGTGCTAATAAACGGCTCGAAATCCGAGTGGGGTCATGTCATTAGTGGGGTGCCACAGGGATCAGTATTAGGGCCATTATTATTTCTAATATATATCAATGACTTGGATAGTGGAATTAATAGCGATGTTAGTAAATTTGCGGATGACACAAAGATAGGTAGATTAATTAGGTCAGAAGCGGATGCCATCGCCTTGCAGACAGACTTAGATAGAATGAATGAATGGACGGATAGATGGCAAATGCAATTTAATATCAATAAATGCAAAGTGCTTAGCGTAGGTAGAGGAAACCCACACAATAGGTACACATTAAACACCCAAACTCTGGTAGGTACAGGGTACGAGAAAGATTTAGGAGTTATAGTTAGCTCTGAACTCCGTCTAGGGAAACAATGCATAGAAGCCAGAAACAAGGCAAATAGGGTACTAGGATTCATTTTTAGGAGTGTTAAAAGTAGAAGGCCGGAGGTAATATTAAAGTTATACTTGGCGCTGGTCAGACCTCATCTAGACTACGCTGTACAGTTCTGGTCCCCACATTACAGGAAAGATATAGGTCTATTAGAATCAGTACAGAGGAGAATGACTAAAAGGATACAGGGGATGAGGAGTATTCCTTACGAAGCGAGGTTGAAGCGGTTAAATTTACATTCTCTAGAGAGACGTAGGTTAAGAGAGGACCTGATAGAGGTCTTTAAGTGGTATAAGGGTTATAACAAGGGAGATGTAAGCAAAATTCTTAGGATCAGCAACCAGGGTAGAACAAGAAATAACGGGTTCAAGCTTGAAAAATTTAGGTTTAGGAAGGAGATAGGAAAAAATTGGTTCTCGAATAGAGTGGTAGATGAGTGGAACGGACTCAGTAATCATGTAGTTAGTGCTAGGACACTAGAGAGCTTTAAGAGAAGATTAGACAAGTTTATGGATGGGGATGATAGGTGGAAATAGGTAGGAGTGTTTCATACAGGGACTGCCACGTGTAAGCCTGGTCGCTTCTTGCAGCTTCCCTTATTTCTTATGTTCTTATGTTGAAATCTCTCTCTCTCTCTCTCTCTCTCTCTCTCTCTCTCTCTCTCTCTCTCTCTCTCTCATTGGAAGTGTACAATTTCCCCTCCAAGATGAGAGAGAGAGAGAGAGAGAGAGAGAGAGAGAGAGAGAGAGAGAGAGAGAGAGAGAGAGAGAGAGAGAGAGAGAGAGAGAGAGAGAGAGAGAGAGAGAGAGAGAGAGAGAGAGAGAGAGAGAGAGAGAGAGAGAGAGAGAGAGAGAGAGAGAGAGAGAGAGAGAGAGAGAGTGTGTGTGTTTGCGCATGGCATCATCGCTCTCCGGGCTGTTTCTGGATGACGGATCACACAGCAGGAGGAGGAGGAATCCTTTATAAGGCATAAACTCAACTTTCAGAGGTCACATCGAGCTACAAAGTATATCATTGTATTCAGAATAACAAAGAGAAAATAATTATTAGTTTCAAACAATTTTCTGACAATTTCTAGGTTTACCATTTTTAGCCGTCATACAAAACGAGAAAATAATTTAAGCGCCGGAAGGAAAGGGTTAAAGAGAAACTAGATAAATATGGTTATGGAGACAGGACAATGAGCTTTGGCTTGTGCCCTGTACAACACAACTAGGTAAACACACACACACACACACACACACACACACACACACACACACACACACACATACACACACACACACACACACACACACACACTGCAGAAAGGCATATAAATGAGATATCTGGCACGATGTACAGGATGTTAACAAATATTATGGTGGCATCTTATTACATGGATAAGACTATGATGAAAAAAATCATAGCCACTATGCTACATCCCAGACTGGAATATACAGCAGTGGTGTGGTTTCTGTATATGAAGAAAGATAAAGAAGTTGGAAAGAATTCAGAGGGCAGCTACAAGGATGGTACCAGAGCTGAAAGACCTAATGTACAAAGAAAGGTTGAAGGAAATGGGACTGCCAACTTTGCAAGTTGGAAGAGAAAGAGATCTAATAATGATGCATAAAATAATTAACTGCATTGAGAAGATAGACAAGCAGGATCTGGTGTTGCTGGAAGAAGATGAAGCTGGACAGATGAGAAGGAACTCAAAGATCAGGAAGAGTCAGTGTTTGAGGGACATCAAGAAGTACAGTTTTCCACATAGAACTGTGGATATCTGGAATGGTTTAAATGAGTAGATTGTTACAGCACCAAACATGCATAAATTTAAGAAAATGCTGGATAAATATAGATATGAAGACAGGACACTATGAGTCCCGCTCGAACCCTGTACTATACAACTAGGTAAACACACACATACACACATAAGAGGAGGAGGCAGTAGACACCTGCCGAAACAATAATTACTCCCAGTGAGGTCTAAAGCACTGTTCAGGGGTGCTGTGAACTTATCATTAAACCCAGCTGTGACCTCAATGAACGCTTCCCTTTGTGTCTCACAACACAAGGGAGCAGTCACACCCTGCCCTCTAAAGACAACTCTCTTCCTCCACACAAAACTACAAGCACCTAATAACACACACACCCTTCACTCAAAAATTTCAAAATTATCATGGTGACTCCTACACCAGCCTTGAAGTCCCCATCTGGGGAGGGGACCATAAATGTCCCCAGGTCGGACAGCCTTTCTGTCGACGACCCTAAGTGTCTTGACACCCTCCCTCAACTTTTTCTTCATTAACTTCTGCAACATTCGCGGTCTAAGATCTAATTTTCAATCTGTAGAACACCACCTCTCCTCTTCTAAACCTCATCTTCTTTTCCTCACTGAAACTCAGGTGTCTGAGGCAACTGATAGTAGCCCCTTTTCTGTTCCCTCCTACTTTTTCTATCCTCATTTTCGATCCAAAGCTGGATGTTGCGTTTATGTGCACAATGACTTAACCTGCTCTCGTGCCCACGCTCTTGAATCTTCCGAGTTTACCACCATCTGGCTACAACTACAGTCACTCTCAAACTAAATTTATCTGTGTTGTATACCTCTCACCTAACACCTCTGACTATAAGAAATTCTAACACTCTTCCCTTTTGCAGAGATCTCCATTCTTGGAGACTTCAATGTTCACCACCAGCTTCACTGACCATCCTGGTGAACTAACCTTCAACTTTGCTATCCTTCATGACCTAGAGCAATCGGTGCAACACCCTACCTGTATCCCTGACCGTCTTGGAGATACGCCCAACATTCTTGACCTTTTCTTGACATCTAGGCCTGCTTATGCTGTCACCCTTTCTTCTCCATTGGGCTCCTCCGATCACAATCTCATATCTGTATCTTGTCCTATCACTCCAATCCCTCCTCAGGACCCCCCTAAGCAAAGGTGCCTCTGGCATTTTGCCTCTGCTAGTTGGGGGGACCTGAGGAGGTATTTTGCTGATTTTCCTTGGAATGATTACTGCTTCTGTGTCAGAGACACGTCTTTGTGTGCTGACCGCATAACACAGGTTATAGTGTCTAGCATGGAGGCATACATTCCTCACTCTTTTTCTTGACCTAAACCTTCCAAACCTTGGTTTAACACAGCTTGTTCTTGTGCTATACATGATAGAGAGGTGGCCCACAAAAGGTACTTAAGCCTTCTATCACCAGAATCTCATGCACTTTATATTTCTGCCTGGAACCAAGCCAAGTCTGTTCTCCAACTAGCCAAAAACTCCTTCATTAACAGAAAGTGTCAAAACCTTTCAAGATCTAACTCCCCTCGTGACTTCTGGCATCTAGCCAAAAATATCTCCAATAACTTTGCTTCTTCTTCTTTCCCTCCTTTATTTCAACCAGATGGCACCACTGCTACCACATCTATTTATAAAGCTGAACTCTTCGCTCAAACCTTTGCTAAAAACTCTACTTTGGACGATTCTAGGCTTGTTCCTCCCTCTCCTCCACCCTCTGACTACTTCATGCTACCTATTAAAATTCTTCGCAATGATGTTTTCCATGCCCTTGCTGGTCTAAACCCTCGGAAGGCTTATGGACCTGATGGGGTCCCTCCTATAGTTCTCCGAAACTGTGCCTCCATGCTTGCACCTTGTCTAGTCAAACTCTTTCAGCTCTGTCAACATCTACCTTTCCTTCTTGCTGGAAGTTTGCCTACATTCAGCCTGTTCCTAAAAAGGGTGACCGTTCTAATCCCTCAAACTACCGTCCTATTGCTTTAATTTCCTGCCTATCTAAAGTTTTTGAATCTATCCTCAACAGGAAGATTCTTAAACATCTATCACTCAACAGGAAGATTCTTGAACATTTATCACTTCACAACCTTCTATCTGATTGCCAGTATGGGTTCCGTCAAGGCCGCTCTACTGGTGATTTTCTGGCATTCCTTAATGAGTCTTGGTCATCCTCTTTTAGAGATTTTGGTGAAACTTTTGGTGTTGCCTTGGACATATCAAAAGATTTTGACAGAGTCTGGCATAAAGCTTTGATTTCCAGACTACCCTCCTACGGCTTCTATCCTTCTCTCTGTAACTTCATCTCAAGTTTCCTTTCTGACCGTTCTATTGCTGCTGTGGTAGACGGTCACTGTTCTCCTAAATCTATTAACAGTGGTGTTCCTCAGGGTTCTGTCCTGTAACCCACTCTCTTCTTCTTATTCATTAATGATCTTCTAAACCAAACTTCTTGTCCTATCCACTCGTACGCTGATGATACCACCCTGCACTTTTCCACGTCTTTTTATAGACGTCCAACCCTTCAGGAGGTAAACATTTCACGCAGGGAAGCCACAGAATGCTTGACTTCTGATCTTTCTAAAATTTCTGATTGGGACAGGGCAAACTTGGTATTGTTCAATGCCTCAAAAACTCAATTCCTCCATCTATCAACTCAACACAACCTTCCAGACAACTATCCCCTCTTCTTCAATGGCACTAAACTGTCCCCCTCTTCTACACTGAACATCCTCAGTCTGTCCTTTACTTATAATCTGAACTGGAAACTTCACATCTCATCTCTAGCAAAAACAGCTTCTATGAAGTTAGGCGTTCTGAAATGTCTCCGCCAGTTTTTCTCACCCCCCCCAGCTGCTAACTCTGTACAGGGTCCTTATTTGCCCATGTATGGAGTATGCTTCACATGTCTGGGGGGGTTCCACTCATACTGCTGTTCTAGACAGGGTGGAATCAAAAGCTTTTCATCTCATCAACTCGTCTCCTCCAATTGACTATCTTCAGCCTCTCTCACCGCCGCAATGTTGCATTTCTAGCTGTCTTCTACCGCTATTTTCATGCTAACTGCTCTTCTGATCTTGTTAACTGCATGCCTCCCCTCCTCCCGCAGCCTCGCTGCACAAGACTTTCTTCTTTCTCTCACCCCTATTCTGTCCACCTCTAACGCAAGAGTTAACCAGTATTCTCAATCATTCATCCCTTTCTCTGGTAAACTCTGGAACTCCCTGCCTGCTTCTGTATTTCCACTTCCTATGACTTGAATTCCTTCAAGAGGGAGGTTTCAAGACACTTATCCATCAATTTTTGACTACTGCTTTGACCCTTTTATGGGACTGGCATTTCAGTGGGAATTATTTTTTTATTGGATTTTTGTTGCCCTTGGCTAGAGTCCTTCCTACATAAAACACACACACACACACACACACACACACACACACACCAGTGGCATAAATATGGGAGAACACAGGGGGCACATGAGCCCTCCCCCCTTTTGGGGGTGTACCCTCCCTTTGAATGTATATATAGACAAATTGGTAACATTCTGATAAAAAATATAGTAGATAATGTTAAAAAGAATCATACATAGCTTGGCTGTTATTTAATTATGTTCTGAAGTTGAAACTATATTCTGAATGTTTGTATTTTGCCAGCAAGTAGTGATGTGTGAGATCAAGTATGCTACTCGTATGAACACAACAGCAGTGGCAGGATTGTAAGTGTGATCTTTGTTGACTATCTTTCTTAAACTGTAGTTCTTATATGGTCATCAGTATATGGTATTGTTTGATATAATGGTTATAATGTTACTAATGCTCGATAAGTTAGAAGCTCCTGACCTAGTGTCATGGCTATAATGAACAGTTGATCCCATGCAGGTACTGCATGGGATCAACATGTTGTAGGTACTGGACTTAGTGGGATTCTGGGTATGGTTAGGACAAGAATATAATTCTATGCTCTCAACACCATGACAAGAATATGGATTTATGAGTGATAAATAAGTGTACAACACACCAAAATGAGGGTATACTGTCGGTAGTAGGCTAATGTCTGTTAATATGTGTGTGTGTGTGTGTGTGTGTGTGTGTGTGTGTGTGTGTGTGTGTGTGTGTGTGTGTGTGTGTGTGTGTGTGTGTGTGTGTGTGTGTGTGTGTGTGTGTGTATTTACCTAGTTGTATAGTACAGGGTCCGAGCCAAAGCTCAATTAGTCCTGTCTCCATACCCGAATTTGTCCAATTTCTCTTTAAACATGTGCACACTCTTTGCCGCAACCACCTCTTCTTTTAAGTTATTCCATATTTCAACCGTTCGATGTGGAAAGCTGTATTTCTTAATATCTCCCAAACAATGACTCTTCTTTAATTTCTTCATATATCCCCTTGTACGTCTATCTCCTTCCTCCACTTTTACAACTAGGTCATCTCTGTTTATCTTCTCCATGCCATTTACTAATTTGAACATTGTTATCAGGTCTCCTCTTTCCCTTCTTTCTTGCAGTGTTGGTAATCCAATTTCTTCCAGTCTTTCCTCGTAACTTAGGTCTTCCAATTCAGGTATCATTTTCGTAGCTGTTCTTTGTATTCTTTCCAATTTCCTTATATCTTTCTTCTTGTGTGGAGACCATACCACTGCTGCGTATTCCAGTTTGGGGCGTATCATGTGTGTTATGATTTTCTTCATCATTTCTTTGTCTAGGTAATTAAATGCCACCCTGATATTTGCTAGCAAATTATGTAGAGCCAAATATTCCATTGATGTGTTTTTCTGGTGATAGCGTGTCTTGAATTATTACTCCCAATTCTTTTTCTTCTTTGCTCTTTCGTATTGTGATTCCTCCCATCTTATACTCCCATGAAGGTCTCCTTTTACTTCTTCCCATCTCCATTACATGGCACTTTTTTATATTGAATTCTAATTTCCATCGTTTGCTCCATTCATAAATTCTATCAATGTGTGTGTGTGTGTGTGTGTGTGTGTGTGTGTGTGTGTGTGTGTGTGTGTGTGTGTATTAGCCCATTAAATCTTTTCCATTTTTTTCTTTGAAGTATAGTTATGTTGCCAATTTTACATCTTTCTAAGTTGTGACTCTTGATAGGGAGGGCAATAGCAGAAAATGACAAGAACAAGTGACTGTCATGGGAGATGAATGGCCATATAGGGATCCTAGGTGAGCAGGTAAACAGAAATGGTACCTTACTGTTACACTTTGCTTTAGATAATGAACTACAAATATAGAAAATAATGATAAGCAATGGTTGGGTAACCTGGGAAGAGAGAGGAAGGCAGGTAGTGATATATTAAGTATAAATTGGTCAATGAGAGGGCTGGGAGAATGCTTAGGGATATGTGGATATTAGCCAAATTACTTTTTCTGTCTTCATACACCTCATGTCTTATATACATATATATATATTATTATGATCAGGTTCAGCCCCTCTCACAGCTACTACTGACTTGGGACAGCTTGCCCTAAGCTATCTCCTATATAGCTTAGTGCAGGGCACAAATACAACAAATCCAGGCACCGACCAGTCGCCAACAGCTATCAAGCCTCTCAGGCCACCACTCAGTTTAACCCTGGAAAGAACTACTGAGTCACGTTCTAGGGCACAAGCAATATAGATGATGCATCCCCCCCTAGGGTGAGGGTAATGCCCCCGATGGACAATCTGCCCACAGTAACAAAAGCCATCCCACGTCCAATAAGGATATTATCCACTGTGGCCAGGTATCAGTATAATCTACAATCTTCCAAAAGACAGATTCCCATCTATAAAACTGTTGGAAATTCTGGAAAAATAGTAGATAGTTGTAGCCTAGCTATCACACAATACAATCCTCAAACTCTGGATAAGCAGAGCTGCAAGCCTGGACATTAGTAGCATTTGACAAAAACTCAATTCCTCCATCTATCAACTCGACACAACCTTCCAGACAACTATCCCCTCTTCTTCAATGACATTCAGCTGTCCCCTTCTTCTATACTGATCCTTGATCTGTCCTTTTCTTATAATCTAAACTGGAAACTTCACATCTCATCTCTAGTAAAAACAGCTTCTATGAAATTAGGCATTTTGAGACATCTCCACCAGTTTTTCTCACTCCCTCAGCTACTAACTCTGTACAAGGGCCTTATCTGTCCATGTCTGGAGGGGTTCCACTCGTACCGCTCCTTTTGACTGGGTGGAATCAAAAGTTTTTCATCTTATCAACTCCCCTCCTCTGACTGACTGTCTTCAGCCTCTCTCTCATCGCTGCAATGTTGCATCTCTAGCTGTCTTCTAACGCTATTTTCATGCTAACTGCTCTTCTGATCTAGCTAACTGCATTCTTTCCCTCCTCCCCTGGCCTCACTGCACAAGACTTTCTTCTTTCTCTCACCCCTATTCTGTCCACCTCTCTAATGCAAGAGTAAACCAGTATTCTCAATCATTCATCCCTTTCTCTGGTAAACTCTGGAACTCCCTGCCTGCTTCTGTATTTCCACCTTCCTATCACTTGAATTCCTTCAAGAGGGAGGGCTTTTTTTATTGGATTTTTGTTGCCCTTGGCCAGTGTCCCTTCTAAAAATAAATAAATAAAAAAAATAAATAAAATAAATAAATAAATAATAATAATAATAATAATAATTATGGCCATCTAAACTCCACACTGTCTACTCATACTCTTCCATTCATCGATCGGTTTGGTTACTTTTTCACCAACTTTCTCGATGGAGTTGGGTGATAAGCTCTCACCTTCTTATTGTTGCTACAGCACACTGTTAGCTCTATGGTGAAGATACATATATGATCCAAGGACAAGTATCCTAGCCTTTGTGTCACCTGGGTTTTCTTCGTTTTTTCTTGATATGTTTTGCTGGACTGGGATAAGGCTCTAGGAGCACCACAGTGTTCCTCTTCACTTTCCTTGCCTATCTCAGGAGGCAAATGATGCAAGAGGGACCTTCTGGATAGTGATGCCAAGCAGAGGAAGGCCTCCTGGGATGGCTGCAGTGTTTAACCACTGGCCACTTGCGCTTCTCAGCAGTCAGTTGCCAGTCCAAGCCATGTAAACACTCCAACTGTGTTCCCACCTAGAGACAACAATTTGGATCAACAGACATCCCTGCTAGGTGGTTTAATTGATAAATTAGACAAGTTGGCAGAAATCAAGTGTCATCGGGGACCAGTACCAACTTTGGTGGGTTCCATAACATTTACCCTCCTCATGATGAGGCTGGTGAAGTTTTTAAGTGCCTGCCTGTGCCTGACTCCCTTGATGAACTAGACATGTTCACTGCCATGCAGCCAAACTATGATACTGGGGTTGATGCAGCCTTCCAGAAAACCCTCAAAGAGTTTGCAGCCATTTCCATGGCGAGGATGAGACAGGTGACCCTCTATCTGAATGCTTGGCTTCCATCCTTAATGTGAGTCTGAGACGCCGGCCCTCTTCTTAACCCGTTAAATCCGAGCACCCCCCGAATTCAGACATCTCTCGTGCCTGATTAATTGGGAAAAAATCGACATTTGCAGATTGACTTGGAAATACGTTTATTCGGTAGTGCATGTGTAGATACATCAGCAGGTGTATTTTTTTTTAGCCCAACTCAACCTGGTTCTTTCACAATATTCGCCAGTAGTTGGAGAATGGCGGCGCCTGGAAACTCCCGCGCATCCCTCTCACTGACACGCTCCTTGCAGTTGTCGTACAGGAGGCTACATCTAACCCTGCCTCCATTTCTTTGTTTCTTTGCTAAAGTCTTTCCAAATTGTAGATTTATATTTTATTGTATGCTATGTAAGGGGTGGAACAGGATTATATATATATATATATATATATATATATATATATATATATATATATATATATATATATATATATATATATATATATATATATATATATATATATATATATATATATATATATAGAGAGAGAGAGAGAGAGAGAGAGAGAGAGAGAGAGAGAGAGAGAGAGAGAGAGAGAGAGAGAGAGAGAGAGAGAGAGAGAGAGAGAGAGAGAGAGAGAGAGAGAGAGAGAGAGAGAGAGAGAGAGAGAGAGAGAGAGAGAGAGAGAGAGAGAGAGAATTTCAAGGTCAGGGACAGTCTCAGATTTCAGGGTCATACATCCTCCCACCCACCCACAGAGGGAGAGATGGACGGAGGGAGAGATAGGTAGGTTGGTTGTTTCACTGGGACATGTTTACCCTTTCCTTTTTTTACTCCACCCTTTCTTCTGTCACTATCACTGGTTGAAGATGGCTGTGATCGTGGTGGTGGTGGTGGTGGATCAGCACCTGATCGGGTAACAGGAGAGCGAGTGCGAGAGCGACCACCCACGATGCCTCCATTTTCACCACCCTCATCACTTTCACAAACTTTCTTTGTTGCTGGAGCATCAGATTCAATGTCACTCGAAAATGTCAACTTTCTCTTAGCTTTTCGTGGCATTATTGAGTTTCTAGGTCTCAATATAGTTCAGTTATACCACGAAAAACGAGACAATGCAGTGTGTAGATTGGCCCTGTCAAGAGGCTAATTGTGACTGACGCTCATGCACACTTGAAAGCACTAACTGGCAACTTATCATACTGGAGACAGTGTTCCATAGTAGGGCTACCTCCTACATCAAGTTTGAAAGTGTTGCCAAGTCTGGCGCAGTTTTTGTGTGGGGTCGAACATAATGCCGCCCGGGCGGCTCCTCGGTTCTCCACGGTCCAGCCTCCCGGGCGGCTCCTCGGTATTTACAGGTTAAAGTGTGAAATTAACATGTGATGAGATCAAGTTCCTAAGCAATGTGCTGAATTTAAAGGTGTCAGTGATCAATCCCGCCATCACCAAAGCAATGAGTGTTGGAGGGAAACTAGTTGGCACTTGGCTTTCACTTACTAATGGGCTGCTAAGGAAGGCATTAGTCCCCATTTCCCTTTGCATAAATTATATTGGTGATAAGAAAGACAAACCCATAACCTTCTACCTTGATGATCTTAATAATAGCCTCAGACTCCTTACTTCTGCTGTGAACTACATCAATCAGCTGAGGAAAGAGGCTGCACAGATTCACATGAATGACTCTGCCCTGGCAGAGATATGCAAATGAGTTTGAGGTTGGCAAGGATGACTTGTTCCCATTCGACATAGTAAAGAAATGTGAGGAAATACACAAGTCAAGGAAACTAGGGAGGCCCATCTTCTGTCCTTACAAAGCTTCTGGTAGACGGTTTGCTCTGCCTTACCAGACGACTAGATGACCTTACCTTCCCACCTACCCTCAATCAATCAAGATCACAATACCAGACAAGGCCTTTTTTAGGCCAGAGGCCTCCCCAGAGGAAGGGGATGCCAAAGCAAAAAAGCTCCCCAGTAAGACTAACTTCAGTAACTTCCTTGCCTTTGGTCACACTCCTGATAATTTTTGCAGGAGGAAAAATTTTTGATGCAAGATTGCAATGGCATTTCCTCTCCTCAGACAAATGGATCCATGATATGGTACATGGGAAACTTCTATTTTTTTGTGAATGCCCCCATGCAGAGGACTGGGTCCTCTCAATTTGTTAATTACTGACCGTGCAGCCTGTATTCTGTTTTCTCCATAGTACTTAAGGTCAAACATAGCTAACTGTCATAGCTAACAGAATTTATGACCATCAGTCTCAAGGCACTCAGAAGTTGTTGGTCACATCTCAATCACTGTCTGCCACTAGAATGTTCAATCACCGTCTGTCACTAGAATGTAAATTCAAAATTTGTCAATTTTAAATTTATTGAATTAAATAGGTTCCTGACATTATTTTCTTGGATTTAAATTGTTTTTATTTCATATTATGACTTTTAGGTACGTTAGACAGCATATTTAATCAAAAGAAACATGATATATAGAAGATTATGGCTGGCAGCCTGACACATGCAGGTCATGCAAAGCAAGGTTTAGGAAAACTGATCATACTGCTCCCAGCAATTATTTATAATAATACTTTATTGCCTCCAAAAAGGCCATTATTTACTCATAGCTACTAATATTTACTGTTATATAATAAAAAATAGCTAGGGATTGTGTTATAGTACGTACAGCCATGTTTACATAATGTTAACAGACTTCTGACGGTCAGAAGCAATGCTAAGACATGGTGAACCCTGTCATAGCATTCTATGACTGATTATAACAGGAGTTTATGGGCAACAATATGAGTTTATGACAGAGCCATGTCTGAAATGTGCCATTTTGTTTCACTACGACTGAAGAACTTGGCTATGACAGTTTGCAGCATACAGGCCCTGGACTCTGCCATGGTTAAGTTCATAAAGCACAAAACAGTAGAATTAAGTGCACCAGGGAGTCAGGGTTTCATTTTTAATGTATTCCCTATTATCAAGAAAGACAGCACAGCTAGAGTCATCCTAAGTCTGAAGGAACTTAATGATCATGCTGAACATAAACATTTTAAGATGGACACTCTCAAGGCTGTGATACCCCTAATCCACCCCAACTATCATTTTACAACTATTGACTTCAAAGATGCTTATTTTTCAGTCTATGTTGGCTAGAGAACAGGAAATGGCTCTGATTTATCTGGCATAACCTTAAGTTCTGCTTCATTGTCTCCCTCAGGGCTTGACTTTAGCACCTTGTATTTTCACTAAATTATTAAAACCTGTCTTCTTGCACCTTCATAAGCTTGAAATGTTCATGTCTTGCCATTTAGATGATTGCATTTTTCATTGCTGACTCTGAAGATGCATTGAGGATTAATGTGACTTATGCCCTGCACCTTTCTGACTCCTTATGACTCACTGTGAATCTACACAAATCAGTTCTAGAACCCACTCCAGAGACAGAATTCTTTGGGGTGATCTTAAACTCTGTTGACATGACCGTCACCTTGACGTCCTGTAAGAAGAGCACACAAAGGTGCAGGATTTACTACTGCTGAAGAAAGATGTATCTTTGCTTGAGCTCTCCTCTTTTATCAGTATGGCTGTAGCTTCTGACCCTGCTGTAGAATTGGCCTCACTTAAATATAAATATTTGAAAATAGTTTGCAACAGGGAGCTTGCAAGCCACCATGGGAATTATAGTTCACCTGTTCTCCTGGACAATCATGCCCGGGACTTAATTAAATGGTGGGTTAATAATGTAGATTCTCAAGTAAAATCAGTACAATCCTGTCTCCACCAACTAAAAAATGTTTTGTGATGCCTCCCTGACTGGTTGGGGTACAGTAGTGAGGGATGCCAGGACTAGAGGCCACTGGGCTCATGATGAATTGAACAATATTAATTGTTTGGAGTTAAAAGCCATGCTAATGGGTCTACAGTCGCTCTACAAAGATAGCAGAGGAACTCATATATGCCTCTGCTCTGACAATGCCACCACACTTGCCTGCATCGTGGTAGTACTAAACTTAATATGGTAATGGAAGATTTTTTAATGGGCTGAGTCAAGGGGAATTACCCTATCAACACAACATATACAGGGTTTATATAATACAGAAGCAGACAAAGAATCCCAATCCCAAATGAAAAACTTAGATGCTGAATGGATGTTGCAGCCTCATATTTTCTAAATCACAAATCACAAGTCTATCACACACCTGATGTTGATCTCTTTGCCACTCAAATTAATGCTCAGTTATCTGTTATGTTTCCTGGAAGTCAGACTCCTCTGCAATACATACTAATGCTTTCACAATGAACTGGTCCAATAAGAAATTATATGCTTTTCCACCTTTCAGTATTATCTCAAGAGTCCTACATAAAATTCAGGAAGACAAGGCTATGATAATGACGATTCCACCACCATGGCTGACACAAGTCTGGTTTCCAACAACCCTCCACTTACTAACAGCAGCTCCTGTTCTACTTCCTTGACATCCTCTAGTACTACCACAAAATCCAACACCCACACATCCATGTGCTCAAGGGTTGGTCTTAACAGCAATGACATTATCGGGGAATCATTCACAAGTCAAGGCCATTCATCAGAAGTTGCCCAATTTTTGCTTAAATCCTGGAGGGTGAGCACAAGGATACAGTATGGGCCACATATCAAAAACTGATTGCCATTTTGCCTCTGCAGGAAAATTAATCCACTTCAGCCACCCTTAAATATTCTATTAGACCATCTCTTATCAGAATTTAAAGAGACAGGCCAGACCTACAGCTCAATGAACACAATACGGTCAGTCATCTTGGCAGTAGCAAGTACTGATGATCAGCCTGCAGGAAAACATCCCATGGTTACCAGGATTATAAAGGTAGTCTTCCAGGAGAGACCATCCTTTCTCCAATACCATACTTTCTGGGATCCTCAACTGATCTTAGATTACATAGTAGGTCTTGGAACCAATGAAGATTTGCCACTCATTCAGTTATCAAGGAAATTAACAATCCTAATGCTACTGCTCTCCAGTCAAGGTGTCCAGGCTTTATATTTATTAGATATCAGGAACATGACTGTATCGGAACTCAGAGTCTCTTTCAGGATAGGCAATCCTCTAAAAACCTCAACAACAGGTGACCATATGTTGGAATTAGTATTTGTTACCTATATCCCAGACAGGAGGTAATGTGTTGTCAACTTGATTGTGGGCTATATTGAATACAAAAATGCCACATGAGGGGGAGAATCACTAGTTTCTTCCTAACCACAAAACCTCCAATAAAAGTGGCTTCACAGGACATGTTACGTCATTGGACAAAAGATATAATGTGTGCTGCTGGCAATGACCTTAACATCTTCTCACCTCACTCCACCAGGTCAGCATCAGCCAGTAAGGTAGTCCTGAAACTCCCTTTGTCCATGATCATTTCCACTGGTGGATGGTCCAGGGAGTCAATGCTTACAAAGTTCTACAGGAGACCTATAAGTAACCTAGGTCAATTTTCAAGACCAATCTTCTCATAGGTTATGTATATGATCCAGTATCATAATAAGGACTAATCCATTCAATTCTCTCTTTTTGCCATTCTCTGTTTTAAAACCACCTCTTTGAACACATTACTATGATAAAACGTGCTATTATTATATTTGTTGTTTAGTTTTGTTACAAATTTTTGGGAAATAAAATGTTGTTCCTTCTTCGAAGTTCCATTTTTCCTTAACCTTCTGCTGGCTTGGTAGATTTGAGGAACCACTCTGAAACTCTCATTGACCACCAGTGATGTCAATTAAATGGTCATGAAGTGAAATTGTAAGATTAAACAAATACTTACCAAGTGTAAAGTTTGATTGTAATTTCATGAACTGCGTTGCTGAGGTAGTAAATCCCCCTTCCTGCCCATCCCTTTACTCTCATGAAATTCAGTATGTAGCAAAAACTTGCTGCATATACTGGCTGCTTCCTCAAACCTATTCTCTGAAGGACTGGCGTGGAACTGGCAATGCAGGCGTCTCATTTACTACCTCAACGACACAGTTAAATGTTTGTGAAATTACGATCAAACTTCACGCTTGGTAAGTATTTGTTTAATCTTACAGTTAAGTCATATGATCACTTTTATTTGCTTTACAGTCAGTGCTAGGAGAAAAGCAAAATTGGAGCATGGCAAGTGTCATTCTGCAAAGGATAGAAATCCACCTGTGTCTGTATTTGATAAATGTACTAGAAGAAAATTAATACAAGGCAACTTAGTTACACACTTGGGCATTGCCTCCTTGGGCAAGTAACGCAAATAATGGTTTCAGTGTGTGAATTATTAGCGTAAAATATTGATTGTTTGATTGACATGACAGTAACTCAGTTGTGTCATAATGTCATTTGTGCCAAACACGCAAGCCATGATTACAGTGTGTCATAGAGCTCCATAAAATTGGAAAAGCAAATAGTAAAATAGCCACATAACTGGCATATGCAAGTTTACAGTTGAGAAAATGGAGTGCTGAGAAATGCAAGGATGTTCAACACAAACACAGAGGTGGACCTGCAAGAAAAATTTCTAAAAAGACTGAATATTATCAAGAAGGAACTGAATAAAAATCCTCTCATAACAGTACAAATCAAGGAACAGCACCCACTGCTGCTGGAAAATGCATCTGTTAGAACAGTTCAAAGACAAATTCAAGACAAGTTACAGTACCAAAAAATATAGGCATGCAAAAAACATATGTTGCTGCAAAACAATATAATAAAAGATGTGTGTTCACCAAGAATAAAAGATTGGTAGAGTGGAGGAAGGTTCTCTGGACCAATGAGGCCACTTTCTCTGTCAGTGACAATAAAGAAGTAAAAGTGTGGTGTCTCCCACTCATCAGCTTGTGATCTGCACTGCACTGCACTATACATAAAGCAAACCTAATGATGTGGTGTGCATTTGCTTATGGTGGCTTGGCTGAACTTGTTATTCTTCCTCAAAGTCAGACAGTCGACAATAAGGTTTACCTTAATACATATACTGAACGAGAACTTATGTGAATGTTTTGCAGCAACTGACACTGAGATCTTACAGCAAGACAGAGTGCTGTGTCACAAAGGACTGGCCTACTCAAAGTTCAGATACATCTAGAACTGAAAACCTTTAAGGAATACTAAAGGCAAGGCTTCATGAAGACACATACGAGTATACCATCCCATAACTTGAGGCAGAAGTTTGCAAGGTGTGGTCTGAGATTCTATTGTCTACTGCTGAAAATTGAAATTGGTTCACTTTTAACAAATAAACGAATCGATGGTGAGCATCGATTTATATTTTCATGTTACTCTTTCACTCCGGATAACTGCAAAGCTACTAAATCAGCCTGCATCCAGTGTTTACAAAGACTTCATGATTCATATGATGCCAACTGTAAATATGAAATTAATTGTATTTTGTGACATCACTACTTTGAGGAACTGCAAATGTGGTACATCATTTGTAAAAAAAAAAATTATAATAAATTAATTAACTAATTAACACATTAAATGCTAAGACTGATATTTAGATACATTTTCTCTGGGTTGATAAGCTGGTGTCCACACTGTAGCATCTACTTTTCCTTATTTATGAAAATACAATTATAACAGAAATAATAATAATATATATTTACTTTGAGAAATCAAAGTCTCTCTGTTTTGGTGACTTTCCATGGGTGGAGGAGGAGTCTGATGTGCTTCCAGTCTGGCTCTTGGAGAGGAGGTTGCGTAACTGTGTGTTGTGAGCCTCCAGCTGCCTCACTCTGGCCTCCAGCTCCTGTGAGTGAGAATATCACCACCACCATCAGCAGTCACCATCATTTCTCTTCCTCTCTGATCATACTTCTTTCTTTTACATCAAATCCCTTTTTTATGCATGAGTGGCTCTGGCCAAAGGGTAAGAAAAAAGCCCCACTAAGAATGTCAGTCCTTAAAGAACAGAACAAGAAGGATTAATTAAAATTAAAGGAGAATGATCTTGAAACCTCCTTCTTGAAAGTGTTCATGTCAAAGGTAGCAGAAATACAGAACCAGCTTGGGAGTTCCAGAGTTCAGAAGTAAAATGGATGAATGACTGTGAATACTGGTTAACTCTTCCATCAAAGAGGTAGACATAACAGGGACAAGAGAATGGAGAAAATTGTGCATTGAGCCCATGGGAGGAAGAAAGCCAAGCAGCAGGCAAGATAATAGGAGTTAGCATGAAAGTAGTGATAGAAGATAATCTAGCATGAGATGCAACATTATGGTGAAGAGGGGCTGAAGACAGTCAGTTAGAGAAAAGGATTTATGAGACAAAATTCCTTGGATTCCATCCTGTTCAAAAGAACAGGATGAGTGGAATGCTGCCATATACAGTAGGGTACATGACAATGCACAGTTGTTGTAATGAACAACTGCAATAACACACTGAAATTTTAATAAATGTTTAATCGGAATAATGAACCAAAACTGGAATAACGAACTCGCCACTTGTGCAAGCACTGCAATTTTAATAAATATTTAACTGGAATAACGAACCAAAACTGGCAAGACAAATTTGCCATTTATGCGAGCACTGAAATTTTAATAAAAATTCAACCAGAATAACAAATAAAAACTCGCAAGACTAACTCATCAGTTGTGCCTGCCACTGCTCACTTGCTTATTGGCATGACGCCAATAGTTGGTAAATGTGACCCATACTCATCAAAGCAATGTGAAACTTGGGGTGATAATGTGCAAAACTTGGAATGGTAAGAATTTAAGACAAGGCGTGAAACTCGGGGGGATACTGTATGTATTTGTTGTGTTATGTGAAATGCAGTAGTGCAAGTGTGCTTATTCTGATGTATTTAAAAAAAAAAATTATGAAAGTTTTTATATTGTTCTCTGGTTCCTTGGAACCAATTAATTTTTCCCATAGCTACTTCAGTCGCCATAACGCACGCTCGCCATAACGAATGCTACACTGGAACAAATCATGTTCATTGTCATGTACCTTACTGTACACTCTCTTGCCAAGTTTCCAGCTTGCTTTCTTCTCAAGGTATAGTGTTAAACTCAAGGATCACGAAACTTGAGGTATTGAAAACACTCAAAAAGCACTTATTCATTCTGACCCGTGGAGAAACTGACTTTTCTCCCCAACTCTACTCCCTTATCTCAAAATACAGTACCTGTGTATGTGTGTGTGTGTGTGTATGTGTGTGTGTGTGTGTTTATTTTTATTTTTATTTTTTTATTTTTTTATGTAGGAAGGACACTGGCCAAGGGCAACAAAAATCTAATAAAAAAAAATGCCCACTTAAATGCCAGTCCCATAAAAAGGTCAAAGCAGTGGTCAAAAATTGATGAATAAGTGTCTTGAAACCTCCTTCTTGAAGGAATTCAAGTCATAGGAAGGTGGAAATACAGAAGCAGGCAGGGAGTTCCAGAGTTTACCAGAGAAAGGGATGAATGATTGAGAATACTGGTTAACTCTTGCGTAAGAGAGGTGGACAGAATAGGGGTGAGAGAAAGAAGAAAGTCTTGTGCAGCGAGGCCGCGGAAGACTTTCTTCTTTCTTTCACCCCTATTCTGTCCACCTCTCGTGTGATGCAGCACTGTGACCATGCAGTACCATCACATCTAAAACCGTGTGTGTGTGTGTGTTCTCTCTCTCTTCCCCTTCCCTCCCTCTCTCTTTCCTGCCCTTCTCCCCCCTCTCTCCCTTCCTCTTCTCTGCCCTCCTCCCCCTTCCTTCCCTCTCCCTTCCCTGCCCCCCTCCCCCATCCCTCTCCCATTTCCTCCTTCCTTTCATCTTTCCCATTTACCCTCCCTCCTTCCTTTCTCTCTCTCTCTCTCTCTCTCTCTCTCTCTCTCTCTCTCTGTGTGTGTGTGTGTGTGTGTGTGTGTGTGATTACCTAGTTGTGTCATGCGGGAAAGGAGCTATGCTCGTACTGTCCTGCCTCTGCCTACTATCATCTAACTTGGCCTTGAAATTAGGAATAGTTTTTGCTTGTACCACATCTTTATTTAGACAGTTCCATGTATTAACTATTCTTTGTGGAAAACTATTTTTTTTATATCTCTTCTACAAATTCCCTTTTTCAGCTTCTTTCCGTGTCCTCTAGTGTCTCTTGTAGTATCTAATGTATCTTGTTAGCAAATTCGCTGCTGTCTAGCTTTTCTAGTCCTCCCATTAGTCTATATATTGTAATTAAGTCTTCTCTGTCCCTTCTTTGTTCCAGAGTTGGAAGGTTTAGTTTTCCTAGTCTCATTTCTTATGTCTCTTCACTTAAGTTTGTCTAATAAGCCACATTTCTTTGCATTATAATTAATTTCCCATTTACAGCTCCATTTTTCAATCTGGTTCAAATCTTGTTGTAAAGCTTTCTGATCTTCCTCCATTCTTATTTTTCTCATCAATTTAGCATCATCCGCAAATTAACTCATATAGCTGTTGATCCCTTCTCTCATATTGTTAATGTAGATAGTGAACATAACTGGAGCCAGTACAGAACCTTGAGGTACTCCACTTGTTACTTTTCTCCAAGATGACTTTTGATCACTGTTCTCATTTCTCTATTGCTTAGGAAGTCTTCCATCCACTTCAAGAGTCCCCCTCTCACTCCACCAATGTTCTTTATCTTCCACAGGAGTCTCTTATGTGGCACCTTGTCAAAGGCCTTTTTCAAATCCAGGTAGATATCATCTACCCATCCATCTCTTTCTTGTACTACGTCAATTTTTCTCAAGTAAAAATTTGAATTAGTTGTACATGATCTCCCTCTACGAAATCCAAACTGTTAATCATTTATCATGCCATTTTCTTCCAAATATTCAATTCATCTATCTTTTACAGTTTGTTCACATATTTTTGCCACAACTGATGTTAATGATATTGGTCTATAATTCAGAGGGTCTTTTTTACAACCCCCTTTGAATACTGGTACAATATCAGCCTTTTTCCAGTCCCTTGGTACCATGCTCTCTTGTAATGAATGCTTTACAATATGATGTATTTTGTCTGCCAACTGACTATTGCATTCCTTTAAAACCCAGATTGATATGCCATCTAGTCCCTTTGCTTTATCTTCTTCTAACCTCTGCATAATTCCTGTATTTCACTGATAGTTACATTAATTTCTTCAAGATAGTTAACTGCTGCTCCTTCACCTTCTTGTATTATAAACTTGCTTTCTTTGGTGAAGACTGACTGAAAGGCATCACTCATCACCTCCACAATATCCTCAACCTCTTCATATTCTTTGCCGTCCACCTCTAACTTTTCAATTATTTCCTTTTGTTGTACTTTATTATTGATATGTCTGTAGAACAGTTTTGGTTGGTCTTTGCATTCATCTATTATATCTTTCTCATATTTTCTACACTCTTCTCTTCATATCTTAACACATCAAGATACACTCTGCCCACAAATTTTGTCTTCTTCCTTTCTTCCATTTTTTTCCAAGCAGTATCTCTTTCTTTTTTTGATATTTCACATTCCTATTGAACCAGTCCTTATGTCCAACTTCTCTTCCTCTTACTTTTGGTATATATCTTTGCACTCCTTCATTATATATTTTGACAAATACTTTCCATTTCCTTTCCACTCCCCTTACTTCTGTAAACTTAGTCCAGTAAGTTTCTTCAAAGTATTTCTTAAGCTGATCAAATTTTTCTTTCTTAGAAATGAATCTTCCAATCCTGTTGCTTCTTCTTAATTCTTCTTTAAATTTTTCTAAGGTTAGTTCTATTACCACATGGTCACTTTTTTTCCTATTGGACATTTATATTCCATATTATCGACAATTTCTAGTCCTTTTGTAATACTAAATCTATTCTTGATGGCTCTTCATTTTCTCTGTATCTTGTATTTTCTCTAACCCACTGGGTAAGTGTATTGACATTGCCAATGTCAAGTCTGTATCCCCATGATGTGACCCTTCCCATGGTTGTCAAATCTTCCCAACAAACTTCTTTGCAATTAAAATCTCCTAGCAGTACTACCGTGTCATTCTTACTCATTATTCTGTCCAAACAATCTCTTGTGCCTTCCAATAGAATATTATATTCATCTAAATCCCATGAGCCTGTCTTAGGTGGGACATATACCACAACAAAGATCCTTAGACCATTTCCTGCCTGTTTTATCTTAACTTCAATCATTTTTTTGTTTCTTTCTCCAAAAAATACCTGTAGCTCATTCCTTGCCAACATCATTACTCCACCACCCTGCTTCTTTTTTCTATTCTTCATCCATGTTTTACTTCTCTTCATCAATATTAACTGCAGTAATTTGATCACTTAATTTAGATTCAGTAATTCCCATAATGTCAGGCTTATTTTCTCTTAGGAAATCATTTAAGTCCTCTTGTGGTGACAATATCCCAATGATAATGGTATATGCCACCTTTAGCTCTTTCAACTCCTCTCCCTGTTTCCTATAAACTACTTCTTTAATTTCATGTTTACTACTTTCCAATATAATTTCTTTTTCTCTTCCTCAGTTCATTCCCCATTTTTTTCTTTGCCTGATTCAACATATTGTTCATTTTCTTTCTTTCTTCTTCACTTAAGTATGTGTATGTGTGTGTATGTGAGAGAGAGAGAGAGAGAGAGAGAGAGAGAGAGAGAGAGAGAGAGAGAGAGAGAGAGAGAGAGAGAGAGAGAGAGAGAGAGAGAGAGAGAGAGAGAGAGAGAGAGAGAGAGAGAGAGAGAGAGAGAGAGAGAGAGAGAGAGAGAGAGAGAGAGAGAGAGAGAGAGAGAGAGAGAGAGAGAGAGAGAGAGAGAGAGCACTCCGACTTAGGCAGGGTAGGCAGGATTTAGTATATGTATACATGTGATGCTGATGGTAGGTAAATGTGACCAATACTTGTCAAAGCAGTGCAAAACTTGGGATGATAATGCACAAAACTCGAGATGGTAAGAATTTAAGACTAAGCACAAAACTCAAGGATCGTGAAACTCAGATAGTGCAAGACTCGGGATGGTACTGTATATACATGAAATGTACTCCATACATGAAGAGATAAGGCCCCTGTACAGAGTTTGCAGCTAGGGGGGGATGAGGAAAACTAGCAGTGACAACTCAGAACACCTAACTTTATAGTAGCTGTTTTAGCTAGAGATGAGATGTGAAGTTTCCAGTTTAGATTATTAGTAAAGGACACACTGTGGATGCTCAATGTAGGTGACAACTGGTTGTCATCCAAGGAGATGGGATGGTTATCTGAAAGGCTGTGTTGAAATGATAAATGGAGGAATTGGGTTTTGATACAATGAACAGCACTAGGTTTGGTCTGCATAGTACTATCATCAGCATAGGAGTGGATAGGACAATAAATTTGGCTTCGATGAATAATAGAGTGGATGAAGGGACAGAACCCTGAGGAACACCGCTGTTAATAAAATTAGGAGAACAGTGACTGTCTAACATAGCAGCAATAGAACGATCAGAAAGGAAACTTGAGATGAAGCTATAGAGAAAAGAACAGGAGCTGTAGGAAGGTAATTTGAAAATCAAAGCTTTATGCCATATTGCATCAAATGCTTTTGATATGTCTAAGGCAACAGTGAAGGTTTCACCAAAATCCTTAAAAGATGACCAAGACTCAGCAAGGAAAGCCGGATCTCCAATAGAGCAGTCGTGATGGGACCTACACCGGCAACTGATTATTGTGAAGTGACAGACGTTTAGGAATTATCTGAGGATAGATTAACCCGTACGCTTCGGGCGACGGGAATTCCCGCTCGGGCGGAGGGCTTCGGGTGGCGGGAGTTCCCGTCCTCTGCTGTCCCGCCAAGATTTGTACTCCCGTGATGTAATTATTATTTCCTGTGGTTGATGGCATCCCTGCCCTACGTTTCACGTAACTTCCCAGAGCACTACAGACCACTATGGCGGACAGATATGCTGATAATGATTTCCCTGTGTCTGGATGCGTGGAGGAAGGGAGTGCGCCAGCGGGCCCCAGTTCCTCTACCCCTATAATCAGGGAGCGCACTAAGCCACCGCATGTGGTAAATTTGAATAACAGTGGTATCCTAAGAGCCTTGTTCGATGAGTTTCGTAAGGAGTTATTTATATGAGTGTCAAACCTGCGTAATATGTAGCCTAATGAGTGTATATATTCGATAATTGTACCGTGTTTATGAAAGTTTTTTTTTCATATGATGACCAAAAAAAAAACATTAAGTTTCGCAAGGAGTTATGTATATGAGCATCAAACCTGCGTAATATGTAGCCTAATGTGAATAATCGCGCTGGTATGAGAGAATGCATGCTGTGTACGTGGTGGCGCGGGGAGAGGGAGACCCAGGCCAAGGTCAACAGCACCCGCACGAACAAGTGCGCTCGGCTTGGCCAAAAGTAGCACCTCTTCCCAACATCATATCTCTGCCGGGCTGCAACCTAGACAAATTCAATTTATTTCATCGTGAAGAGGAAGGATTGGCGGTGAGATAACACTAAAAACTACCATGTTTTCGTTTGAAATTACCCCACAGGGTACTGATGAAGAACACCTATTTTTTCTGAAATTTATCAATACTGCTCGCGCGCTGAGAGGACGACAATAGTCCTCTAGCCCGAGGTCTATGGGTTAAAAACTTTTGAAAGCTGGGATACTAAAGCAATAAGTGGTAGTTTGAAGGGTTAGAGAAGTCACCCTTTCTAGGAATGGGCTGAATGCAGGCAAACTTCCAGCTAGAAGGAAAGGTAAACTGAGTTGGAAGAGTATGACTAAATAAGGTATAAGCATGGAGGCAGTTTCAGAGAACAATAAGAGGGCACAGAAAACATCATTAGGAAGAATCTTAACAGATATGAAATAGCCAGAGGATAGAAAAGAGGAACAAATCCTAAATCATCCAAGGTGGAGTTTTTAGTAAAAGTCTGAGCAAATAGTTCAGCTTTAAAACAGATGAGATGGCAGTGGTGCCATCAGGTTGAAATAAACAAGGGAAAGATGAAGAAGAAAGTAATTGGAGATAATTTTGGTGTTGTGCCAGAAGTTGTGAAGTGAGTCTGATCTTGAAAAAAATTTAATGTTATCTATTAATGAAGGAACACTCTCAGCATGATTATGGGCAGAGATGTAAAGCATATGAGTTTCAGATGATAGATACTTTGATAGATAGTCTTTGATACTTTTTTGTGGGCTGCCTCTCCATTGTATAAAGCATTAGAAAAGGCTGAGTTAAACCAAGGTTTGGAAGCTTTAAGGTGAGAGAAAAAGTGAGGAATATATGCCTCCATGCCAGACACTATCACCTCTGCTATGTGCTCAGCACACAGAGATGGGTCTCTAACATGGAAGCAGTGGTCATTTCATTAAAAATCAAAATAATATCTCCTCAGGTCCCCCCAATTAGCAGGGGCAAAAAACCAGAGGCACCTCCGCTTTGGGGGATCCTGAGGAGGGATTGGAGTGATAGGACAAGATACAGATATGAGACTGTGATCGGAGGAGCCCAGCAGAGAAGATGGAGGGGCAGCATAGGCAGAAGCATTAGAGGTTAGGAAAAGGTCAAGAATGTTGGGTGTATCTCCAAGACAGTCAGTAATATGAGTAGGGTGTTGCACTAATTGCTCTAAGTCATGGAGGATGGCAAAGTTAAAGGATAATTCACCAGGATGGTTAGTGAAGGACAGGAAAGCCAAAGCTGGTGGTGAACAATGAAGTCTTTCAAGAATGGAGATTTCCACCAAAGGGAAGAGAGTCAGGATGTGCTCCACTTTGGAAGTTAAGAATATTTTATAGTTAGATGAGTTAGATGAGATGTATACAGCACAGATAAATTTCACTGAGAGTGACGCTAAAGTTAAAACCAGATAGTAGAGAATTCATAAGATTCAAGAGCATTGGCATGGAAGCAAGTTAGGCTATTGCACACATAGGTGCAACATCCAACTTTGGACTAAAAATGAGGATGGAGAAAGTAGGAGGGAAATGAGGCAGTGGAGACCTGCCAAAACGGTAATTACTCCCAGTGAGGTCTTAAGCACTGGATCAGAGGGTGCTGTGAACTTTCCAATGACCCATATGTGACCTCACTCACAACACATGAGGGTAGTCACAGCCTGCACTCTAAAGACAACTCTCTTCCTTCACACAACTCTAAATGCACCTAATTACACATACACCCTTCCTTCAAAATTCAGAATTCAATATATGGACTCCTATACCAGCCTCAGAGTCCCTGTCTGGGGAAGGGACCACAAATGTTCCCAGATTGGACTGTTCTTCTTTCACCATGATGGGGTAAAAGGAAGTCTTGCCTTAGCCAAAGGAGAGAGGTACTGGCAAAAGCATGCTGGATATTAGCTGAGAGCAGAGAACAACATGAGGGTGTGTGTATAGCCTCATGGCACATCAGCCATGCTCTGTCCTTCCTGCCACCTCACCTCCCAGTTCATATACAAATTATGTTTCTGCCTCTGCTGCCCCAACTACTACTTCTGCTGTGTCTGCTGCTGTACACTTACAGCCACTGCCTTCAACATCATTGTCTCCACTAGCAAGAGAATCTTAGTGAAGAGACCAAAAATTTTTGAGAGCAATGAAGTAATCTCAACACTGGAGATAATGTTTTAGTTTCAGTGGAGCAGCTCAGGCACTGGTGGACAACATACATTGCCCTAAAACAAAATGTAGAAAAGTCCCCAGCTTGACACTCACCACCAACCGCTGAGCCACATGCATCAAGTGTGGCATACCCTCATTGTAACAATGAAGTGTGTGATGACCCATCTAAGAGCTACAACTCAAAACAAATACATTATAATACTTGACACCTAAAAATTCCAGTACTGTATAGCTATATATGGATGAAGAGCATGTGAGCATCCCTTTAAGCTTTAAAGTCCCGTATCTCAAAACTAACTTATTTCACTATTGAGGCATATTTCTCTGCCATTTATTGTCAAATTTTGATGATTCTGGTGTCATTAGAAAGATAATTAAAATACCTAAAAATCATGTGACAGAATTATAATTGAGTGTTTATTTTTTTCTAGTTTAAAAGAAATATCCAGATGAGGAAAAATTTGGGATTTTTCTCAACAAAACCAAAATAAAAATTGTCACATAATTTTCTTAGAAAACCATAAAAGTATCTTGTGACAAGCTTTCAAGAAAATCCAAGAAAAACTGTTGTCAAAATATGCAAAACTCTAAACCTCAATTTTTTACATTTTCCTTAAAAATATATAAATAATAAATATTGCTCCAATCTTAATGTAACTTATACATATAACTCATTTAAAGGAACTTTATAGCTCATAAAAAGCTTGGTGCAGTCTGGCTCATAAATAATGAAAGCAGAAATGAACTAAGTCAGTCCCCTTAACTTTTCTTCATTAACTTCTGCAACATTTGCAGCCTTAGATCTAATTTTCAATCTGTAAAACATCTCTCCTCTACTAAACCTCATCTTTTCCTCACTGAAACACTGATAAATGATAACAACCCTTCCTCTATTCCCTGCTGTTTTCTTTGTTCTCAATTTCAATACAGATCTGGATGTTGCATCTATGTATGCAACAACCTAACTTCCTTTTGTGCCCACACTATTTAATCTTCAAAATTTTCCACTATCTGGTTACAGCTGCAGAGTAACTCTCAAACTAAATTTATTTGTGCTGTATACCTCTCACCTAACTTATCTGGCAATAAAAATTCTTTGGCCACTTAACTTCTAAAGTGAAGCACATTCTGACTCTCCTTTTTGCAGAGATCTCCATTCTTGGAGACTTTAATGTTCACCACCAGCTTTGGTCTTCCTCTCCTTTCACTGACCATTCTGCTGAACTAGCCTTTAACTTTGCTATCCTATATGACACAGAGCAACTGGTGCAACACCCTGCTCATATTCCTGACTGTCTTAGAGATATACCCAATATTCTTGACCTCTTCCTAACCCCAAATTATTCTGGTTTTGCTGTCAATCTGTCTTAGGCTCCTCAGATCATAACCTCATATCTGTATCTTGTCCTATTGCTCCAATTCCTTCTCAGGAGAAGGTGCCTCTGGCATTTTGCCTCAGCTAATTGTAGGGACCTGAGGTGGTATTATTATGATTTTCCTTGAAATGACTAATACTTCTGTCTCAAAGACCTGGTTCTTTGTGCTGAGCATATAACAGAGGTGATGGTATTTGGCATGGAAGCATACATTCCTCAATCTTTCTCTCAGCCTAAACCTTCCAAACCAGATTTAATTCAGCCTGTTCTCATGCTGCTATATGTGATAGGGAGGTGGCTCACAAAGGGTACTTGAGCTTTCCATCACCTGAACCTCATGCACTTTATATTTCTGCCCAAAACCATGCTAAGTATGTTATCCAACAAGAGAAAAACTACTTCATTAATAGAAAATGTAAAAATCTTTCTAGATCTAACTTCCCTCATGACTTCTGACACCTAGCCCAAAACATCTCCAATATCTTTACCTTCATCTTTCCCTCCTTTATTTCAACCTGATGACACCACTGCCATCTCATCTATTTCTAAAGCTGAACTATTTGCTCAAACTTTTGCTAAAAACTCCACTTTGGATCATTAAGGGCTTGTTCTTCTTTCTCCACTCTTCAATTATTTCATGCTACCCATTAAGATCCTTCACAGTGATGTTTCTCATAGCCTTGCTGGCCTTAACCATCAGAAGGCTTATGGACCTGATGAGGTCCATCCTATTGTTCTCCAAAACTGTGCCTTGGTGTTTGCACATACAATCTCTTCAAATTCTGTCTATCAACATCAACCTTTCCTTCTTGCTGGAAATTTGCTTACATTCAACCTGTTCCTAAAAATGATGACCACTCTAATCCCACAGACTAACTTCTTATTGTTTAAATTTCCTGCCTCTAAAGTTTTTAATCTATCCTCAACCAGAAGATTCTTAAATATCTATCACTTCACAAGTTATATTTGATCCCCAGTAAGGGTTCTGTCGAGGTTGTTCTACTGGTTATCTTGGTTTCCTCACTGAGTCTTGGTCATTCTCTTTTAGGGATTTTGCTGAAACTTTTGCTCTTACCTTAGACATATCAAAAGCTTTTGATAGAGTCTGGCACAAAGCTTTGATTTCCAAACTACCCTCCTACGGCTTCTTTCCTTCTCTCTGTAACTTCATCTCAAGTTTCCTTTCTGACTTTTCTATTGCTGCTGTGGTAAATGGTCACTGTTCTTCTCCTAAGTCTATTAACAGTGGTGTTCCTCATGATTCTATTCTGTCACCCACTCTCTTTCTATTATTCATCAATGATCTTATAAACCTATTCTCTCCTATGCTGATGATACTACCCTGCACTTTTCCACATCTTTTCATAGATGTCCAACCCTTCAGGAATTATTCTCAATCATTCATTACTTTCTCTGGAAAATCTGGATCTCCCTGCCTGTTTCTGTACAGAGGATGTCTGAGTTATAAAGTAACAAGTTACAAATGTTCAGAGATGCGAGCAGTCTACTCACAAAATGAAACTATGCCCTTGATATTGTTCCCTTTGCTAACCAAAAGTTCAACTTTGGCACTACACACCATATTTACCTAGTACACTGCTTTGCCACTACCCACGCAGCACAGCATCATAGTGAAGGAATGCCCACTGCCCTAGGTTACAGGCCCTGTAACAGTTTATTTTGAGATGCAAGTCTAAAATTTTAATTTAATTTAGAAACTTATTGTACTGCACTGCAGTGAGTCTGGCTTGAGATTCCACAGTGTACGGACCTCCGCCAACTGGCCTCCAAGAAGTGTAGAGATGGGAAGGTTGCACTGCATGGTGTAGAAAGCATGTTCCATTACATTAAGCCCACAAATAGGTAAACAAACCTGTTTTATGTTTTCAGACAACCATCTTAATAAATTACATGAATAAAGGCATGTATAACCCAAGAGAGAGAGAGAGAGAGAGAGAGAGAGAGAGAGAGAGAGAGAGAGAGAGAGAGAGAGAGAGAGAGAGAGAGAGAGAGAGAGAGAGAGAGAGAGAGAGAGAGAGAGAGAGAGAGAGAGAGAGAGAGAGAGAGAGAGAGAGAGAGAGAGAGAGAGAGAGAGAGAGAGAGAGAGAGAGAGAGAGAGCGCGCGCCCCTCCACCTGCCAGCACACCAACACGTGACGTATAAGTGTACAGTGCAGTGAAGGAGATACAGTGTTGTGACAGTGTACAGTGCTGTGAGGATATAGGGGTTACTGTGACGAGTCCTCTCTCCGTACCCCTCCCACTACTGTGCCCTCCCTACACAAAGGAAGGAAATCCCCTGGGAAATTAACCCCAAGCTACACCCACACTCCCTCCTTTCGAAGCAATTAACTCTGGCGCCGAGACCCTGGACTGACCTGACTGACCTGACCGCACCCAACCCATCCCTAGCATCTACCACTGCAGCTGTCATCACTACTATCACCTGCTGAAACTGCACAGAAATGGCGGATCACAGGCCCATCAAGAGGCGGGACCTTCCCGGGTATTGCCCTTAGAAGTGGTGTGCTGTCTGTGGGAAGGCTGCAGTCAAGAATGCACCTTATGTTAGATGCGAAGACAGAAATGACTGCCCCAATGTCTGCCACTCATCCTGCCTCAGAGACCATGATGTTTACACATGTGAAGACACACAGGAACTACGGAGGCTATGCAGCATTGAAGACGCTGTAGTTTACCTCCCTCTAGATCCTAACGAAAATGCTCCCACCACGCTTGCCGCCCCCCACGAAAGCGACGATGGTGGCGATGCAGACGCAGACGTAGACGTAGATGTGGACGAGCGGCAGCACTACAGGGAGATGGATAAGGAGGATCTCATCTCTTACACTCTACGCCTACAGAAGGATGTAACCAACAAAAATAAAATAATTCGGTCCCTCACGCTACAAAGGGACTGGATTCTCGAAAAACAGACACACGTGGCTGAACTCCATGAGCTCATGGAGGTCCTCACGGAGTGCAAGAAAGCAGACGCAAGAGTTTCCAGCAGTTCTATTGCGACTACTGCTACTCCCTCCTCTATCCTGAGGACCTGGGAGAAGGTGTGTGCCTCCTTGGACCACTGGAGACAGTGGTGGCAATCTGGAAGGCCTAAGCCTCTCATAAGAGTAGCGGACGCCCTCACCACAGCGGCCGCACCCCCCACCACCGCCACCACCACCACAGCCTCAGGTAGCACCAACACCACCATTACCACCAATAACAATAGCAGCAGCAACAGTAACAAAAACACCATCAACAACAACAACAGTAACAGTAACGATAACAACAGCAACAACAGCAGTAGTAGTAGTAGCAACAGCAGCAACAACAACAGCAGGAGAAACAGCAGCAGTACTACCAGCAGCAACAGCAGTAGCAGCAGCAGCAGCAGCAGCAATAGTAACAACAACAACAGCAACAATAATAGTGATAGGAGCAACAACAACAACAACAACAAAAATAACAATGGAAGCAGGAAGAAGACCCAGCGACAGCGACACGGCCAGCGGCGGGCACGAAGTCACCCCAACACACCTGACCAGCGACCTGTCCCTCCTCCTCGCATGACTCAGCCACAGGCATCTGCGTACCCAGTGAGGCACAGGGGAGAGCAAAGGGTCCGATGCGACTACTGCTTCCGCCCTGGCCACACAGCTGAGATGTGCTACAGCCGCGCTGCTGACAAACGCCAGGAACAAAGGCAGGAGAGTATGTTCATGAGGGTTCTGATGGAGGGTTTAGCGCGGCAACAACTTCCTCACCCCCAGCAGCCCTTTCAGGCCCCCCTCCAGCCTTCCTGGCAGCCACAGCCCGGTCACTACCCCAGCTGGAACCTCTCCTCGTGGCAGGGCAGACACTAATGCGTCTCGCCTCACCACCACACCTCATTCCCAAGCCAACGCAAGGAGGCAAGGGAACAGACGCCCCAGCTGTCACCTGACCGTGGTCTCCGCCAACGTGAGAGGACTCCGCACCAATGTAGGTGACCTTAGCCACAATTTCGTGCTGAGACATAGTGCTGACATTGTCGCAGTAACAGAAACGTGGCTGAGTGACGAGGTGGAGCCGACGTTTGGCAAAATATCAGGCTACTCCCTGTGGGTGAGGATGGACCGAAAAAATAGAGCAGGCGGAGGTGTTGCTGCCTGTTTTAAGTACGGCCTCCAAACACAGGAACTTGAGGTAGCAGTGCCACACCTGATGGAGGCACTGTTCTTCAGGGTGGTACTTGCAGACAACAGTGGGCTTCTCCTCTGTGTCATGTACCTCCACCCGAGACAAGGACGAGCCCCGCTAGACTTCCTGACGGAGGAACTCGACACCCTGCTCCAGCATCACAAGTGTTCCCATGTGATGATAGTGGGGGACCTGAACTTCCACATGGAGCAGGATGCCTTCAGTAATCTCCTGACTGTTCAGGCCCTAACCAACCATGTCACCTTCCCTACACACGAGCGGGGAGGACTGCTGGATCCTGTGGTGACAGACCTACCCGAAGCCAGCATCAGCTGCCAGCAGCTAGGACCAGTGGGCAGCTCAGACCACTTTGCTGTGCTGTCTCAGGTCGAGCTGCAAACGGCGAGGGAAGACGCTATCCCGCGTACCGTCTGGCTTTGGAACAGGGCGGACTGGCCATCCATGAAGCAGGACATGGAAAACACGGACTGGGAGTCCCTCCTAATGGGAGATGCTGAGACCAAGGCACGCACCCTCACCACCAGGCTCCTTGCCCTCCAACAGCAGCATGTGCCCTGCTGAGTATATCTCTCCAGGCCTGGTGATCCCGCCTGGTTTGGTTTTCGCTGCAGAGCATCTGCTGAGGCCAAGCATGCTGCCTGGGTGAGGTACAAGCGACACCCGTCATGCAGGAACAAGACGCTGCACCGGGAAGCGTGTAAGAGGATGACGTCTATCTGCAGATGGGCGAGGAATCAGCTAAGGGAGGACAGAAGGCGAAAGCTCAGTGGCCCAGGTGTTGGCAACAAGACCTGGTGGAATCTGGTAAAGGAGCAGCAAGGAGCATGTCACCGCGAGACTCTTCCTCCACTCACCAGACCTGATGGATCCACCGCCACGAGCAGTGCAGACAAGGCCACACTCCTCGCCGAGCTTTTCGCCAACAAGATGAAGGTTGACGACTCGGCACGACCTGTACCACAGCTGGCCCCGGAAACTGATTGCACTGTCACCACTGTCTTGGTGACGGCAGAGCAGGTTGAGCGGCTACTCGGTGCGGTGGTTGTGGGTAAAGCCACAGGCCTGGATGACGTCAGCCCACGGCTCCTCAAGCAATGCGCTAGAGAGCTGTCAGCTCCTCTCACCACCGTCTTCACATCTTGCCTGAGGGAGAAGAAGTGGCCCTCAGTATGGAAGGAAGCGCGTGTGGTCCCAGTCCATAAGAAAAACTCAAGGTCTGAGCCCAACAACTACCGACCCATCTCCCTGCTCTCAGTGATGGGCAAGTTGCTGGAGCAAATAGTGGCTGCTGCCATCTGCCAACACCTGAGCAAGAACCACCTCCTTTCAGACAAGCAGTTTGGCTTCAGGCCTGGCAGATCCACCGCAGACCTCCTCCTCATCCTCTCCAAGGACTGGCAAGACGCCCTGGAAGAAGGCCTGGACACCCTTGTGGTGGCCCTGGACATTGCTGGGGCTTTTGACAGGGTCTGGCACGCGGGGCTCATTGAAAAGCTTCGCGCCAAGGGTGTCCAAGGTGACCTGTTAATGCTGCTAGAAGATTACCTCCAGGGTAGGACCCTTCAGGTAGTAGTCAACGGGCAGTCATCAAGGCCTTCACCTGTCCGGGCCTCAGTTCCACAAGGCTCAGTCTTGGGCCCAGTCCTATGGAACATATACATCGACGACCTCCTCCGGCAGCTGTCATCTGTGGCAGCATACGCCGACGACTGCACACTCTCCCGCTCCTACTGCCGCCTCGACAGTCAGCATGCCGTCACTGAGCTGAACAGGCAGCTCGGACTGGTGGAGCAGTGGGGAAAGATGTGGCAGGTTAACTTCGCTCCTGAGAAGACGCAGGCGATGGTTATCTCGCGGTCCCCAGGTGCTTCACACGCAGTCTCAGGACAGCTGCGTTTTGGAGGCAAGAGCCTGCCACTTCAGGATTATATCAAGATCCTGGGCGTGTCTGTGGACCGCGGCCTACGCTTCGATCACCACATCAGTGTCGTCGCCCGCCAGACCTCTCTCCGAGTCTCTGCCCTGCGTAGGATGGCGAACACCCTCGACCCATGGGGCATCCTCACGCTATACAGGGCACAGATACGCCCATGTATGGAGTACGGTGCCCTGTCCTGGATGTCGAGTGCCGCCACCCACATGCAGAGACTGGATGCTGTGCAGCGGCGAGCCCTGCGCTTGGTGGCCACCGATGAGGACCAACAGCACCCACCACCAGTAACGTCACTGGAGCACCGCCGGGACGTGTCGGCACTAGTGGTGTGCCACAAAACTCAGGTGCAGAGGGTCCCTCACCTTGACCCCCTGAGGCTGCTGCCACACATAGTACAGAGGTGCACCAGAGCTGCAGCCAGTAGCGACGAGCTAGTGAAGGTGCCTCGATCTCGCTCTAGCCAACACCAGCGCACCTACACAGCCAGGACTTCGCGGCTGTGGAACATGTTCACGGCGGCCACGCCCCAAGTGCAGGACATGTCCACGCACCAGGTGAAGCTGGCAGCCCACAGCTGGCGTAGCACGCACCTGTCCCCACTGGCACTTTAAATTTGTATTATTTTATTGTATTAACATTATAATCTTTATGTTAAGCATGTATAGTGTTATTCCTGTAAAAAATACTATCATAGGCTTTTTAAATAATTCCACACTCAACGTGGAATTTTAAGCCTTTCTGTAAATATTTGTTTAAAAAAAAAAAGAGAGAGAGAGAGAGAGAGAGAGAGAGAGAGAGAGAGAGAGAGAGAGAGAGAGAGAGAGAGAGAGAGAGAGAGAGAGAGAGAGAGAGAGAGAGAGAGAGAGAGAGAGAGAGAGAGAGAGAGAGAGAGAGAGAGAGAGAGGCTTATGAGAAGCCTTCCACAACGTTATCTCACTCATAACTCAAACACCCTCTGTATTTCCACCTCCCTATGACTTGAACTCTTTTAAGACAGTGAAGGAAGAGAGCAGGCAGTGACAACCGTTTTGTGTTGTGAGACACAACAAGAAATGTTTAGGAAAGTTACAACTGGATCAAAGACAAGTTCACAGCACCCACCTGGCCCAGTGCTTGTGAGACCTCCCTGGGAGTAATTCTCCTGTTGGCAGCTGTCTACTGCCTCCTGCATGTACATATTTATTTTTCCTATCTGTAGATATGCTGTATATAATTGCAGTAATTTTCACTGAGATATTTCTTCCATTTCCTATTGCTGTTCCATGCAACTACATAACCACAAGTCTTCTCTATTCCTGCTGACCCTTGGTGGGGTTCATGTCTCTGCCATTTTGTTGCCTGTTGTCTCTGCCATGGGACACATGCTTGCTTTCATGGCCCAGGATTATTTTCTATAATATCTTAGCATATTAAATGAGCAAATCTGAAACTTGTTTCCCTACTTTATAAAGTTTAACCCAACACACACATTGAGAAAACATAAAAATCACCTTGAAAAAAATGCCATTACATATATTGTGGCAAGGTAGGACAAAGATGCAAGGGCAAAGCTATAAAAAGATAAATAAATAAATAAATAAATAAATCTTCATAAAAGTCACATATGTTGGTGTAGGGGTGACTGGGTGTATAAGATGATCTCCAAATTTTTAAGTTAAAATATAGGTTTTGGCTTATACTCACTGTATAAGTCTACCTCCCTCCAAGGCAGACCATTCAGCTAAAACAAGGTAGGTACATGTACAAACTGAGCACATGGTGGAGGTTGTGGTAACTTCAAAAATGTTTCAATGGGTGTATCCCTAGGATTATTAGAGTTTATACCATATATGTACAATATACCAGATAAAAAAACTAAGATGCCAATTTTATTGGCATTAAAAATATTTAATAAGTCTGTTTTTATGATTCAAACTAAATCTGCTATGATTTATTAAAATCCTTCAAAATCCTCATCATGTTCATCACTTAACATCATAAGTTCATCAGTGATGTCTTGTGATCTATTTGTCATCATATAGATATAATTCCCAACAGATGATGTGGCTTCAGCTTCAGCTTCCTCTTCAATCTTGCCACAGGTAGTCATCCTCCACACCATCCAATGTATTCAATGTCACTCTTCTTGAAAGACATGATTACTGTTTCTGCATCAATGTCATTCCAGGCTTTTATAACAAAGTTCAACAAGAAAACAAGACATCCGACTGCAGAGTATGCATGTTTCCTCCTTTTGTGGATGACTTTTCACCACTAACCATCTGCTCATTCCACTATTTTCAAATGCAATTTTCAAATGGCTTGTTTAAACACACATCCAATGGTTGTACCAAAGATTTCAATCTTCCATGAATAACTGCCACATCTCTATTTATGTTCAGGATTGTTTTTTGCTGTCACCACTGTTCCAATATAAGATTACTCACTCTTGTTTTGATATGAATGAAAAGTGAAAGTGTCTTGCCACCTGCTGCCACCACTGTTTTAGTTTACATGAGATACTTGCTGCCTCTGTTGAGATGATGCTTGCCACTGCTGGATCAGATGAGGAGCTTGGTGTGTTGGTAGCGTGGAGGGCTGGATAGTGAGCTTGGTATTGTTGGTAGTGTGGAGATTGCGGATGGTGGTTGATATTGTTGATGTGTGTGAGTAAAAGGCATGATTTATGAGAGTTCTTCTTGATTTAATAATATAGAGAATGTACAGATGTGATACGAGACACAGCTGATTACAGATGTGACAAGTGATTGTATGCTCTCTCTCTGAAGTGATACGAGCTGGACTGTTTGTGAACTGATGATGAACTGAGCAGACTCTCTCAAGACAAAACTGACTCTCTTGGAAGACTGACTGACTGTGACTCTTTGACTGACCGAGATTGACTGGGACTCACTCTAACTAAGCATGCGGGCTCTATTTATGTGAACTAAGTGGATCATGAATACAACTTCTGGGATGAAGAATGACTGATGAGATACCAGGAAATGGGGTGAATTGACCAATGACAGCAGTGAAAATAATCAAAGAGAACAAAAATCTTCTAGCAGAGCCACTCTCAAAATTATTCAATGATTCAATAAAAGATGGAGTTTTCCCTAATAGATTCAAGCTGGCAAAAATTATCCCTATCCATAAATCGGGAAGTAAAACTAATATCTCAAACTACCGACCAATCTCTATTTTACCAGTGTTCTCTAAAATATTTGAAATCATTATGAAGAACTTCCTCATGAACTACCTCAATTCACAAAAACTCTTAAATAATAGGCAATTTGGTTTCCGCCCCGGACTAAATACTTTTGACGCTATAAATGTGACCTACACGATGCCTTGAATAAACATAAGTCTATAATATCCATTTTCATTGATTTCAGCAAAGCTTTTGACACAGTTGACCCAAACATTCTAATAGATAAATTACGTCACTATGGTATTCGCGGTTGTGTGGAAAATTGGTTCAAATCATATTTAACTGGCCGATCTCATTTTACATCCTACAATAACTCTAAATCAACCATCAAACCTATACATCTTGGCGTGCCACAAGGTAGCATCTTAGGCCCTATTCTTTTCCTGATATATATCAACGATATCAGCAATGCCTCTACTGCTTTCAACACTATACAGTTTGCTGATGACTCCACCTTGTACATGATTGGTGATAATCCCACTGACCTAATCTACAGAGCCAACCTAGAATTATCTGCCTTTTCTGAATGGTGTCTTGCAAATCGCCTAACAATTAACACAGCTAAAACTTTCTACATGTTATTTACAAATACCACCACCAAATACCAACCCTTACCTAGACTTACCATATTAGATAAAGATATCATGCAAGTTTCTAAGACAAAATTTCTTGGAGTCACATTTGACAATAATCTTACCTTTAAATATCACATATCAAACCTTTGCCTAAAATTATCTAGATCAATAGCTCTATTGCTGAAAATAAAAAACTTTGTTCCAGTGGAAATTATGAAAATCATGTATTATGCCCATATATACCCACATTTAACCTACTGTAATCCAATTTGGTCCACTACCTACCCATGTCATCTACAAAATCTAAACATCCTCCACAAGAAAATTATTAGAATCATGACTAATAGTGACTTCCTCCAACACACACCTCCACTCTTTAAATCTATGAAAATCCTTCAACTCTCTGACTTATCAAACTTCTCTATTGCATCATACATGTTCAAATTGATAAATTCCAACAACAACAATACCCTGACCCTAACTCATAACCACTCCACACGCTACAGGCATTCTCTACAGATTCCCCATCATACCTTAACTCTCTACCAACACTCTCTAATGTATAAAGGTCCCAAAATATGGAATAGCACCCTGTCACATATAAAAAATTCATTATGCGTAAATATCTTTAAGAGAAAACTAAAAGAATATTTATTGTCTCAATACTGACACATCTTGTACTTCAATCAATTTATATCAATATCAATTATTTTGTTTCTTGGTATTGTAACCAAATAGTTCATATCCTCTGTAACTAAAATAGTTTATAACCTCTAGTATATATATATATATATTTATTTCTGTTTGTTTAATTATTCTCAAAACTAATATTTGCTTGTTTATAATCAGATTCCACTTCAATTTTCTCTATTTCTCATGTATAATTATGGTTTTTCTCCTTTCCTTCCTGTTCTTGCAAAGCCATTTATCCCTAAATCTTTTGCTATTGCTATTAATTTTTTTTTTTTTTTTTTTACATTTTCTTCAATTAGATTTTTAGTTTAGTGTTGTTTTACATTTCAGTATTAAGTAGATATTAAGTGTGCCCAAAAAGCTTGTGCTTCATAAGGGGCTGTTTGTCTTTCAATTAATTGTACCTTAAGCTTATATATGTATTACAGACAAACATAATAAAGTGTTTAAAGTGTTTAAAGTGTTTAAAGTGTCATTATATTAGTCAATAACCAGGGAGAAGGATTCAGGTGTTTTCCCTAAGGACTGGAAGTGGGTGTGAGTTCCCTTGAGAGGTTAAAATTAGAACAGACTGGCTGGCCATGGGTACATGTGGAATGAATATATGAATACACTGCATGTGGAATGGATATGTGAAATTATGAATATATATATATATATATATATATATATATATATATATATATATATATATATATATATATATATATATATATATATATATATATATATATATATATATATATATATATATATATTAATTGTTAAGACTGATACATTTATTCTTGCCAGCCTTTTTCTTGTGTTGGTAGTTAAATGAGCTCTGAACATATCTTACACCAGCAAGTTGTGTTCTTTATGAAATCCACCATGTTACCCACTCCATACATGTTCAAACCATAGGTATTAACGTAACCTTCATCCATCCAGCCTATTTCTTTCACATGTACAAAAACTCCAATAAGGAACTTGATTTTCAGCATTGTTTTTCCTTTAGAAACAATCACTGCTGTAGATATTAAAAGCCCTCTAAAACTGGACTTCTTGTGTCCTGTTGCTTGAAGTGACACTGTTTTTGCACCTTTTGAATCTACAGTTTACTTTCTAACCATACTGAAATTTAAAAGTTTCAACCATACTCCCAATATTACTTAATGCACAATAATGTTCCTTGCATACTGTTGCAATACATATTGATGGAGATTACTTAGTTTGGTGTAAGCTGGAAACTTGCTTTGTATTTGCTTCTTTTTGCTGGTGAAGTGATGATGAGATCTTGTAATAGCTGAATTCCAATGCAGGTAATGTTGCCTTGGAGAATGCTACTAACAAAGAGAGAGATGACACCTCCCCATGCAGCACTCATTAAAGAAAAGGCCTTATGTCTACTGGTTTGCTTGCTAAACTGCCATGTGCTGGTAACAACTGGCTACTTGATAAACTACCATTACCATTACTAGTTTCTATAGTTATTGGTGTTACCAATAACTATAACATAACATAACATGTTTTCCTGGCCACAATCAAATGGCAGAGTACTCTGGCAAAGCAGTGTGAATGAAATGCACCCATACCTAGCAACTCCTTTGTTTACATATGCTTAGTTTTTGTAAATGTTGACTAGACAGTTAAGGATTGCTCTTGAAAAAATTAACTTATTATAGTTGTGCAATTATACCGCATGTTACATATGATAAGAGTATTTCTATTATGCTACACTTTTATTATTTTATTATGATGATGTGAACTAAAGTACCATATTTGTTGGTGTATCAGATGCACCTCTGCATAAGATGCACCCATATTTTAACAAGGATGTTTTGTGGAAAAAAATCATTATGTTTCATCATAAAGTAATTGGAAAGAAAGTGTGTGTGTGTGTGTGTGTGTGTGTGTGTGTGTGTGTGTGTGTGTGTGTGTGTGTGTGTGTGTGTGTGTGTGTGTGTGTATTTACCTACCTAGTTGTGCCTTATGGGAAAAGAGCAATGCTTGTGCTGTCCCATCTCCATATCTTTTAATATCCAACTTAGCCTTGAATCCATGTATACTTTCTGCATTTACTATCTTCTCATCTAGACTGTTCCATACATCAATGGGAAACTATACTTTTTGACATCTCTTCTACAAGCACTCCTCTTCAGCCTCTTTCCATGTCCTCTAGTGTCCCGTGTATCCCAGACCATTAAGTCACTCTGGTCCACCTCCTCTACTCCCTCATATGCTTTATATATTGCAATCAAGTCTCCCCTTTCTCTCCTCTTTTCCAATGTTGGTAGATGTAGTGTTTCCAGTCTCTCTTCATATGACAAGTCCCTAATACTTGGTACCATCTTCATAGCTGCTCTCTGAACTCTCTCCAACTTCCTTATATCCTTTTTCTTGTATGGTGACCACACTACTGCTGTATATTCTAGTCTAGGTCTTATCAGCGACACGATCATCTTCCTGACCATCTCTTCATCCATATATGCAAAGGCCTGCCTTATTCTTCTCAACAAGTTATAGGTTTCTCCTGTAATTTTGCTAATGTGTCTCTCCAGGGTTCAGGTTCCCAATCACTGTAATACTGAGATCCTTTTCCTCTTCTGCTCCACTCAACCTTACACTATTCAACACAATTTCCTTTTACTCTTCTTGTACTTTTTCCAAATTCTATTACTTTACACTTCTTTAAATTAATTTCCATTTCCCATCTATATAACTCCACTCTGATATCTTGTTCAGGTCTTCTTGTAACATTCCACAGTCCTCTGCACTCTCAACTTTCTTCAGCAACTTTGCATCATCCGCAAAAAGGCTCATGTAGCTGTTCACACTCTCCGCCATATCATTTATATAGACTGCAAACATGATTGGTGCGTACTGAGCCTTGGGGTACTCCACTTATGACTTCCCTCCATGATGATTTTTTATCTTTTACCACCGTTCTCATTTCTCTGTTTGTCAAGAAATTTTCCATCCATCTCAGCAGGTCTCTCCTTAGCCCACTATTATGCTTCAACTTCCACAACAATTTCCTGTGTGGCACTTTATCGAAGGCCTTCTTCAGGTCTAAATAAACACAATCAGCCCATCCATCTCTTTCTTGCATTATATCCACCACTCTAGGATAAAAACTCAGTAGTTTGTAACACACGATTTCCCTCTCCTAAATCCAAATTGTTGCTTTATTATCACTTCATTTCCTTCTAGGTAATGCATCCATTTTATCCTTCACCAATCTTTCACACATTTTGCACACCACACTTGTTAGAGACACAGGTCTATAGTTTAAGGGCTCCTCTTTACTACCACCTTTGTAGATGGCACCATATTGGCCCTCTTCCATTCAATTGGGACTCTACTTTCAATTAGGGAGCTCTCAATAATATTATGTATTACCCATGTCAACTGCTGATTGCACTCTTTTAGTATCCATCCTGACACTCCATCAGGTCCAGGGGCCTTCCTAATGTCTAGTCCCTCCATCTGTTTCTGGGCATCCTCTTCAGTCACTTGGATTTCCCCCAGACCCATTTCTTCACTCATCTCACTCTGCCACACAAATGTTTTCTCTTTTGTGAATAATGATTGAAAACTCCTGTTCATTATCTCTGCCAATTCAGCCGGATCCTCACACATTTGACCATTCACCTTCAATCTGCTTATTCCTTCTCTATTTTTCATTTTGCTGTTCACATATCTGAAGAATAGTTTTGGTTCCTCTTTGCATTTGTCCATAACATCTTTCTCTTAATTTTTCCTTTCTTCTCTAATAGCCCTTACATATTCATTTCTTGTAGTTGTGTAGTTTTGCCATAGTTCCTGCGTATTTTTCCTCCGCCATGTATTCCATGCCGTTTCCCTCTCCTCCCTAGCTATTTCACATCTTCTATTATACCAGTCATTATTATATCTTCTCTTTGTCTCTACTTTTGGGACATATCTTTTCACTCCCTCTTCATAAATATTGATGAAAGCTTCCCACTTCTTTTGCACATTACTTTCTGTGATAAGTGTACTCCAGTCCGCTTCACCAAAGTATCTCCTCATTTGTTCAAAATTTGACTTACCATAATTAAATCTTTCACTTTTATATTCTTCACATCTACTTTCCTCTCTTTTTTCTTTAATACAAAACCTTATCATGACATGGTCGCTTTTTCCTAGTGGACTACTATAGTTCATGTCTTCTATAATATCTGATTTTTTTGATAATACCAAATCAAGTCTTGATGGCTGTAGCGTTAGGGCAATCCACAGGCGAGCAATGTGTTGCAACATTTATTGTAGCGTTCCAACCTGTGGGTCCAGGATAAATCAGCCCGATACCAAATCATGGTAAAATCATATGAGCGTAGAAACACTAAAAATACAAAAATAATCACTACATAACATGATCAGACCTTGAATAGTTCCCATGTACCTCATAGTATAATAAGTACAGAAATCACAAAAATATCTCTGCAGTTCACAATATGATAAACCTCCCAAACAATGGATAAATACCCTGTGTGACTCACATCATTATAAAGCTCAGAAAATCCTCATACATATCACTGTAAATCATAGCATGACAAAAATCACACAAATACACAATAACCATAACACTCACAACATTGCCAGCGTCAGTTGTGTTGAAAATACTATGGCGTGGAATCCCCAACAGCCGGATACGTCACTGGTGCTTTGATAATTGATAGGTAATCCACTGACGTCTCACTTTCATAACCCTACAAACCACAGACATGTCAATATCTCATTCCCTGATCATATGATTAGTATAATTTAATAAACACAATCATAGGCACTAATAACCCATGATTGATAACAAGTGGTACAGAAATAATGTTGAGCACATGAAGCAAATTGTAACTACTATGAAGATAACCCTGAACAATAATCATGTAAAGGTTATAACACTTACAGTCTATAGAACAGGAGGGGCGACCTTATTCCCGAGTCCTACGAGGGAGACCCGTAGCTAGCAAACCGTCTCCACTTGTCTCACTCTCCTGTCTGTCAGTGTCTATATCAGGCCGCGCGGGCCTCCACAACAACCGTGTGCCACTCCGCATAAACTATACTCTTTAACAAATCCATTGTAGTCTACTTATACAGTATTTTTATCACATCAAATATCAAATACACAATTTACGGACAAATACATACATAGTTGGTGTAAACTCGTTCAGCATACAATAAGAAGTATATTAAGAGAAATAAAACAAATAATATTGGAACCATACCACTGACGGGTAGCACGAACGTAAAATAAACTTAACTTAACATGCGCATAATCATGTTACACTCCCCACCCCAAGAAAAGGAATTAAAATTATTGTTCTTCGATCGGAAGTATCAACACAAGTTTGTGGACAGATCTGTTAACCTTTATATCTTGATGACCCTTATACATGCTATTTCCGCTTTGTAACTTGTATCTAATTTGTACATCTCTAACCTTACCATCAGAACTCGGTAAAACTTGACACACTTCAGCAAGTTTCCAATGCCCTTTCAAATTATTACTATCCTGCACCAAAACAATATCTCCCACTCGGAGATTTCTTTTCTCACAATGCCATTTTTGTTGTACAATTAATGTTGAAAAATAATGCATCATCCATTTCTTCCAGAAGGATTTTACAATTGCATTGATGAACCTTTGGCGAGTCCTTGTGTTTGTACTGCTGTCAAATACACCTTCTGGTGTGTGTACACTTGCACGCCCTAGTATTAGATCATTTGGACAAAGATAAGATCCCTTAGTACAGTCTGAACCATTTTTCATACCTATTGGTCTCTCGTTCAACATATTTGCAATCTCAAACATTGCTGATTGTAATTCACCAAATGTCAATGTACTGTCACCTATTACTCTGGTCATAACTCTCTTCACCAATTTTACCATAGCTTCTGAGCACCCATTCTCCCATGGAGCATCAGCAGATTTTGTAAATTTCCACTCCATACCGCCTTCTCGGCTAAATTGTGATAATTTTTCCTGGTCTTGAGTCAAGAAACAAACTTCTTTACTTGCCAATTTGAGTTGTGAACCATGGTCGGAATACATTGAGTGAGGGAAGCCTCTGATGGCTGTAAACCTACGAAGAGTAGTGATGAGACTGTCAGTATCATACCCTTCTACTAAGTCAACATATGATGCTCTTGTGCTGAGACAATTTACTACAACACCATACACCTTTTTTTTTACATCTTCCTTTGACTGTATCCTTAATCATTAATGGGCCAAATAGATCAAGAGCAGAATGGTAAAAGGGAGGTGAAGGTTTCAACCTTTCTTCTGGTACTGGTCCCATGCTTTGTCCAATCACTTGTTTTTCTAAACGTCTGCATGTCACGCAGCGAGATTTAACTGATTTGATTAACTTTCTAGCTTGAGGAATCCAAAATTTAGCCTGTAGTTTACATAGAGTAGATTCAATCCCTCCATGGTCTTTATCATGAATATCCTTAATGCACACCTCTGTGAGTCTATGTTTAGTGGGAAGTAGAATGAAAGCTTCATTATTGTAATTATTCTTCAGCCATGCAGCAATTCTTGATCCTACATATATTATTCCATCCTTACAAAATGGACCTAACCGCTTGAACCTTTTTTCCCAGTTGTCTGTTAAAGAAATCTGGGCTCTTTTGATCCATAATATTTCTGCTTGTTTAAGTTGATCTACTGTTGGTGATGCCAGGATTCCCTTGAAAGAACGCGCATGAAGGGCATTCAAAACTCTTGCAGTGACTCCTATAATTTTGCGGTATGAATTAAATCTGTCTATGTCAAACATATTGCAGTCATTAATATGCCAGTTGTTTACTTCAGCTGTGTTAATGATGGACTTTATCTCTGGTGTTGGAGAGATTGACTTCATGGGCCATTGAGAAAATGGTAATTCTAAGAAAGTGGGTCCACACTGCCAGCATGACGTTGGACCCATATCAACAAATTTACTTGAACGGGTCATTAGGTCAGCTATGTTTACTTCAGTCGAGATCCAGTGCCATTCATTACTCAAGGAGCTTTCTTTTATTTCTACAATTCTATTTGCAACATAAGTTCCAGCCTTAATATTGTGTTTTGTTATTTGTGAAAGCACAATCTCAGAGTCAGTAAAGTGGTGAACATGATCAAATCTGATGTTAGTTTCGTTCATTATTGTATTGCGGAGGCGAACACTAAGAACTGCACTGGACAACTCCAGTCTGGGAATAGTCTGTGTCTTAATTGGTGCGAGTCTGCTTTTGGCTGCAAGTAGCTTTGATTGATACTTATCTTTCCCAACACGCCAACGTGCATAAGCACACGCAGAATATGCTAGGGTGCTCGCATCATTAAACAGTATCAGGGTTGGTTCAACTAATTCAGCATTACAAATGCATCTAGGCAATTTAATAGTTCCCAATTCATGCATATCATGACAGAATTTGTACCATTTCCCTATAAATTCCTCAGGTAAAGGATCATCCCAGTCTAATTTCCGTCCATTCTCATCAATGTACTCAATGATTTGTCTCATCAACAGTTTACCACGTAAAGTCACTGGTGTAACAAACCCCATGGGATCAAATATTGTTGATATGTAACTAAGAGCCTTTCTTTTAGTTAGTGGATTTTGTGGTTCATCGGAATTACTCTTAACTTCAACACTGCAAGTCTGTTTACACGTACTTTTCATTTTCATCTTGAAACTTATTTCATCTTCTACAGGGTTCCATACTAATCCCAGAACCTTTTCTCCTGGTATACCTGACAAGTCCACATCATTTCCAACTTGGGTCTTCCCACTTATGATCCACTCCTTCATGTGAAAGTTTCCACGGTTCAGAATAAGCTCAACATCCTTTATGATCTGACTAGCCTTCTCTGTATCATTCATGCTATGTATGATATCATCCATGTAACTATCTTGCACAATTACGTTGGCTGCTTCAGGGAATTCCTCCTTGCATTTCTCAGCTGTTTGTCTCATAGCAAGTATAGCAATAGCCGGACTACAAATGTCTCCAAAGGGAACTGCTGTGAGGGCATAGTGGTCTGGGGCCCGATCCTCAAAGTCTCGCCAAAGAAACCTGTGTACGTGACTGTCAAATTCAGATAACCTGATGCTATTAAACATCTTGGCTATATCTCCAACAAATGCTATGGAACCTTCTCTGAATCTAAGTAAAAGACCAAAAAGACTGTTCATTACATTGGGACCCTTAGCCCAATAATTATTCAGCACATGACCATTATATGAGGCAGAAGCATTAAATACAATGCGAGTAGGGGTGGAAGCTGAACTTTGTTTCAACACCTCATGATGAGACAAATAGTGCACTGGACCTTTGTACCAATTTAACTCCTCCCTATTTAGTTTTCTAGCAACACCTCTCTTTAACATGTCATCAATTTGTACCTTGTAATTTTCTGTTGACCTACTGCCCAACTTCTTCAGTCGCTTTTCCGTACCTTTAAGTTTCATTAGTGCTACCCCAAAATTATTCGGCAAATGATGTGGATCTTTAATCCAAGGGTAATGTACAGTCCAGGTCTTCTCTTTCTCCTGATATTCAAGTCCACTGAGAATCAATTTCATTTCTTCTTCTTCCTTTACAGTTATGTGCGTCTCTCTATTGCAGTCTTTACAGTTAATGCAATTGGTACATTTGGGTCTACAATTTGTGCCTAGGTGATCCATTGCAAACAAATTATCTATATCCTCCTTAAAAGTTCTACAGATCTCCCCTTGAATTTCAAAAGTGTTAGATGTTAAGGACATGTGGTTTACTTGAGCCACATAGTGCTCTGTATATTCATTTTTGAGTTCTGGGTGCGATCCTCTGACACAATAGCCGAAGGGACCTTTCATGAGTTGCAATTTCCCTACAGTTTTAACAGTTGTAGGAATGATGTCACAACTGTCAGCACCAATCAAAAGATCAACTCTCCCATGAGGACGGAAAATATGCATTGACTGAGAAACTCCTAACTGAGAAAGAATTATGTCCATAGGGACTGGATTAACTTCTGAAGTGATTTCATCCATTCCTACACATTGTATTAAATATTGTTTACCTGTCTCATCTACAAGAGGCATTTTATACATTTTAGTGAATATAGTATCACTTACATTTCCAACTGTTGTCATAGTGATGTTATATGGTGTGCCACATAATCCTAAGTCCCGTGCTTTGCGATGAGTCACCAAGCTACTTGTACTGCCGGGATCAAAAAGAGTTACTAATGAGTCATCTTTACAGTTAACTTGACCAATCATCAGCAAAGTACAACCATCTGACTTGTTGGTGTGAATATTAATATCATTTTGATAAAGCAAATAGTGAAGTCTCGGATGATGTGGCTTACCACAAACATTACCATTTCCTAACTTCATGTAGCAACTGCGTTTTTCCTGACAATCCTTAGAACTGTGTCCCATTGCCAAACAGTGAAAACAAACATGGTTCTTCCGTAAAACCTCCATCTTGTTTGAGGGTTCCAAATTATGAAATGTGTTACAGCGACTGATAGTGTGCGAATCAGAATTGTGATACCAACAAAAGTTGGGGTTTCCGTAGTTTTGTCTATGACGTCCAACCTGTGAACCCCCACTAGATAGTGTTTGAGTGAACTTCTGCATTATACTTTCCATGTTAGCCTGATGTTCTGCTTGTTGAAGTTGCAACTTTTGCAATGTTCTCATAATTTGACTGTCATCCTCTTTTACCTCTACACTATGAACAGTAGCCTTGGAATTATGTGACCTCTTACGAACATCTTTGTCTATATAATCAAGGACATTCTTTTCTTCCTTCAAATACTTTAACAACTCAGGAAAAGCATTTACTTTATTTGACAGATTTTGGTAGATCTTAGTCCACTCTCTTTTTTGTTGGGGTGGAAGTATTTTCTCAATTAAGCTTATCACAATTACAGTGGACATCTGTACTTCTAAATTATTTTTACTCATGTCAGTCCAGCACTTTTCTATGACTTCCACGGTTTCTACAAATTTACCAGTATTGCCTTCAGCAATTGGCTTTAATTCTTGCAGTTGGTTGATAACAGTATCTGTCAATCTAACTGGATCAGCATACCTTTGGTCAAGACGACGGAACATTTCCTTGTAATCATCATCTACTCCATGTACTACACTTAGCGCTTCACCTGATAAGCACTGTTTTAAGGCAAAGGCATTTTCCCCATAATTGACAGTCATTATTTTATCATAGTTGCTGCGAAATGTCTGGTATTGGCGTATGTCACCTTCAAATTTAGGAGGTTCTATTGGCTTCACCTTAACCTTAGTTGCACTATCTGTTAAGGCTGTCTCCTTTTCCTTTTTACATAGCTGTAATAAAGTCTCACAAGCACCTGTCTTCAACAATTCTGCCTGAACTATATACTGTTCTTCATTCTTAAGTTTTCCATTAAAGTCCTCCTCCTCTTGATCACTCTCACATAATGCGTCCATCACATCCTCGTGTCGTCTCTCGAGTTCCCGAAAAGCGTCCTTTACTTCCTCATAATAATCCTCAATAATGCTAGATGGCTTACCCTGCTTCACTTGCTCAGAGAGTAGGTTACACTTCCTAGTTAGCTTTCCACGGGCTGTCCCTCGTAGTCTCCGTCGGCGCTCAAGGTCCTCCGTCTTGGGCATGGTTGTGGGTGTTGTTGGAATGTAGCGTTAGGGCAATCCACAGGCGAGCAATGTGTTGCAACATTTATTGTAGCGTTCCAACCTGTGGGTCCAGGATAAATCAGCCCGATACCAAATCATGGTAAAATCATATGAGCGTAGAAACACTAAAAATACAAAAATAATCACTACATAACATGATCAGACCTTGAATAGTTCCCATGTACCTCATAGTATAATAAGTACAGAAATCACAAAAATATCTCTGCAGTTCACAATATGATAAACCTCCCAAACAATGGATAAATACCCTGTGTGACTCACATCATGGCGCAGTGAGTAGGATACGAACCTACGCGGGAAAATCCCATCTGATTTCCAATCAGATGGGATTTTCAGTTTCAGAACCTTATCTTCCCATGAGTCTTCTCCTCCTCTTGTGTTTCACTCCTCCCAATTTATCTCTTTACAATTAAAATCTCCCATTATAAAAATTTTGTTGTTTTCTCTAATTTTCTTTACAAGCCATTCTTTTGTCTCACTCAGCAACTGTTCATGCTCCTGTCTATTCCAGGTCTTTGTTTTTGGTGGGACATACACCACTTTGACATATTGTAATCCTCTTCTTCCATTTATTAGTTGTAAGTTTAGGCCTTCCACCAAGCCTTTTCTACACTCTCCACCCTGATACCCTTTTTAACAAGCATCATCACTCCACCTCCTCCTTTTCCACATCTGTTTCTTATCCACATATTGTACTTTCCCCCTCCTAAATTTGGTGTCTCTGAATCTCTTAGTTTAGTTTCTACCATTGCCATGATGTCTGGTTCATTTGCTTTTATAAATTCATTCACTTCATCCATCACTGAAACTATACCATCCACATTAGTGTATGCCACTGTCCATGTCCCTCCCTCTCTTACAGCTGTGCCTCTGCACCTCTCACTCTTCGCATGTACCACTCCCTCAACCTTAGGTCCATTACTCTCCAGAAAAAAGTTCCTTTTCCTCTTGTGTTCTCTGTTCGTTCCTTTCTTTTACTTCACTTCTCAATTCATTATGTTTCTTCCTTTCTTCCTCATTCATTTCTCTTCTAATCCAGACTTGTTTAAACTCATTACTTTTGGCTAGCTTCCACACATTTGCCAATGTTTCTTCAGCTGCTGTTTGGGATTTTAGTTTGATTTTCAATGGTCTACTTTTCCTTGATTGTATTTACCAATCCTGTACACCTCCTCTATTTCATCTTCCAGCTTTGTATCCCCTTCGTTTATCACACTCAGTACTAATCAAGCTGTTTTTCTTTGTTCTGCTTTTCTTTTATACCAATTTTTTATCTCACTTTCTTCCAGGCCAAAGATCATTACGCTCTTCTTTTTATCTAGTGTCTCTTACCAGGTTTTCCTTTTCCTTTATTACCTTTATAACCTCTTTTGTCAAGCCTTCTTCACTCCTCTGGTCCTTCACTACTTCTGTATAACTCACTTTTTTCTCCAACTCCTCGCACTTATTTACGGATCTTTCTGCCATTTCCTTAACTTGTTCTTGGCTTTCCTTAATTTGCTTATCCCTGTTTTTGTCTTGGACTTCAATCTTTTTCATCCTTTCCTTCAGCACATTCATCTGTATTTCTCTAGCCTTCATCGTTTTATCCATCATTCCCATTTTCATTTCCAGTATTCTAATTTGGTTTTACCTTATCATGTATCTCTTTCTGCAGCACTTTCTCTTCATTTTCTAATTCCTTTCTTAGTGAATCATTTTCTTGTTCCAACCTCCCATTTCTTATTTCTAGGTCTCTTACCTTCTTCCATATCTCTTCAACCTTCACCTCCAGCATGGTTAATTTCCTTGCATTCAGTTTCTCCTGCAACTGGCCATCATCCTCTGCAAATCCACTAAAATCCAAGACTCCTCTTCCTGTGGGTGTCCTACTGGCCGCCATGATCAGCTGTGTGTGTGTGTGTGTGTGTGTGTGTGTGTGTGTGTGTGTGTGTGTGTGTGTGTGTGTGTGTGTGTGTGTGTGTGTGTGTGTATTTACCTAGTTTACCAGTTGTGGTTTACGGGAGGGGAGTAATCTCATAGTATCCCGTCTTTATATCTATCTAGTTTGGTCTACAGTTTCGGTATTTACAACATCTTCACTAAGTTCATTCCATTTGTTCATACTTCTGTAAGGAAAACTATACTTCTTAATGTCTCTTTTACAGTTAACTTTCTTCAACTTCTTATTGTGTCCCCTTGTACTCTGTCAGTCTAAGTTTATAAAACCTTTGTCCACATTTTCCATACCATGTGTGTGTGTGTGTGTGTGTGTGTGTGTGTGTGTGTGTGTGTGTGTGTGTGTGTGTGTGTGTGTGTGTGTGTGTGTGTGTGTGTGTGTGTGTGTGTGTGTGTGTGTGTGTGTGTGTGTGTGTGTGTGTGTGTGTGTGTGTGTGTGTGTGTGTTTTATGTAAGACAGCCACTGGCCAAGAACAACAAAAAACTTTAATTAAAAGAAAGCCACCCTTAATGCCAGAAATTTTTTATCCAGAAAGGATGTATTGAATGAACTTAGTGACACAGAACTCATCAAAAGATATTGTTTAGACCATGCAGGCATTCTCTTTCTCACCAATCAAGTGAGGGAAGCCTTACAGAGTGACAGAGAGGAACAACCCACTTACTGCCAAAATGAAGGTGATCATAACACTTAGACATCTTGCTGGTGGGAAAAGCTACTGGGAAAATGCAGTTGTGCAGTAGTGATGGCATTGTGGGTCATAGAGAGAGCCGCAGGAGACTCAGGATTACCTCTGAGTGCCAAACCTTGTTTGTTTACATCGAGGTTCTTCAACGGGATCACATTTAACTTGTTTCAAAGACTGAATTATTTTCCTAACCTCAGTGTCTCTCCAAATGTATAAAAACAAATGAAATATTTAAAGAAACTATAAATTAGTAATAAATGGCAGCTTTTACTACATCTTGTAGTATTTGAAATCAAGTAACTTTGTTCAAAAACTTAATTATGGTACAGCAACTGAACCAATTATGAGTTAAAATTTTTGTTAAAAAACCGAGTTTTTTAAAAAGGGAGACATCTGGTAACCGAGGTTCCACTGTACTTTTTTACAAGAAAAAGTGCATCTAATGCACTGGAAAATACAGTAAGCAATTTCAGAAGTACTTGTGTTGTTACTAAGGCAGAGGTGAGCCTATCATTAATCATTACCCACATGAACACTAAGTACACCACAGGATTTAAGATTCATACTTTATACAGAGCAGATAAGATGAGTCTCATTTTTTGGGGAAATTTTCAAGGTTAAAAGTCATCTTGTAGTTGATATATACAGTAAGCCTTTGCAATAGAAATGTTACAGAAGAAACATGTCTTGAAAATGGTTGTACACATACAGTCTCCAGCAATAATGGCACATTTTCAACACTCCCTCCTTTATTCCCATTCATTTGTGCAGACTACATCTCATAATAGGATGTCCATGTATATATTATAAATTCATTTTCTTTTTGTTTTTATTATGATTTTTATCATTATTTCTCTTATTTTATAATTTACTTATTTAATTTATTTATTACGCTTGTTGCATGTCATTGCTTTGTTTACGTGGCGTCTCTTCCCACGCACACCCATTGTTCCTCAGTCAGCAGTCAGCCTCTGGGCTATAAAGTTATACTGTATACTTGGCAATCTTGTTATTATACTGGGAGATATTTTACACATTGTTTGCTGTTATCCCTGGATTTGGACATTACTACATATGCTGGCACACCAGCCTAGCACAATATTTAGGAGAGTGGAGTGTAGATAAGCAAAAGAGGACAAGTGAGGGAGGGAGGGAGGGTTAAAACTGAGGTGCAGCGGTGCCACCTATACCAATCTGCGGGTCCACCTGCTCGTATGGTTGTTGCGCTATTACTGCTGGAGAACGTTCTTCAGTACTGGTGTGTAGTAAATGATGAGAATGAATCAGATATGAGATATCCAGACAAATGTAACATCTGAACATACTGTGTATGAATTTGGATGGATATTGGCAGGATTACTGTATATCCTAATAATTTTGCAGATGTTGTTTCTGAGAGAGTTAAGAACATGGAGAAGACTGAGCATAAATTTTTCTAAATCTGAATGGCATATCAATATATTGTTTAATCCTGACCTTGAATTTTCTCCTGAACACAAATGTGCTGCCTTACCCTGTTTTCATGACATGTATGGAAACACATGGAATGGGGATTTACTCTCTGAATACTATTTAAGAATTTTGAGAGGAGACTATCTGCTGTCTAGCAACACTGTTTGGCAGCAGTCCATGGTCCATCCACCTCATTCATTGCTGCTACACAATCACTGTCTCTCTCAAGAGTGGTGTATAGATGACTAACTCACAAGGATCTTTGGGCTGGTCATCCTTCCTTCTTTATTGTTTCTTATTTTATCATTTATCATTGCATTAATACTTTCATATATAATGCTCTAAGCAATAGTTGTTACTAGGAATAATCCCTCTTTTATGCTGTATATAAGTGTGGTCATGAGTGTTGCATACATTATAAGTGGGATTGAAACTAATAAATTTAATTCCTTTTATTTTAAATAGGAAAAAATTAGTGAATACAAATTGCCTGTTTTGGACAAATGAAATCCATGTTCAGAGGTTCTACTGTAATAGTGGACAGATCTGCCCCATGTGTCAAGCATTCTGATTATGGCCCTGAGTGTACTAATTTGCTACTTCCTATTATTTATAGCAGAAACTATGTTTTCCTTTATAAAAAAAAAAAATATTATAAAGCTACAAAAGGGTTATTAATGTACCAAAACATTTTCTTTTGAAGTGTATTTTTTTTTCTTTTATGTAAGAAAGGATCTGGCCAAGAACAACAAAACTGATGGGGAAAAAAAGAAGCCCACTAAAGATGCCAAACCCTAAAAATAAAAAATACAAAGGCAAGGTCAAAATTACCTTGAGAAGTGTCTTGAAATCACCCTCATGGAAGAGTTTAAGTCACAGGCAAGAAGAAATACAGTGGCAGGCAGGGAGCCCCAGAGTGTACCAGTACAAGAGATGAAAGATTGAGAATACTGGTTGACTCTCACATTAGGGAGGTGGACATAATAGGGGATGAGAGAAAGTTGAAAGACTTGGCTAGCAAGGCAGTAGGAGTGGGGTGCATAATGTTTGTAGGATCAGAAGAGGAGTTAGCATTAAAACAATGATGGAAGATGGTAAGAGATGCAATCTTGCGGCAAAGAGAGAGGTTGAAAAGTCAGAGAGGAGTTGATAAGACAAAATATTTTTTATTCCACCCTGTTCAAAACACCAGTACAATGTATAAGTGAAACCCTCCACATATGGGTAGGTAAAACCCCTATAAAGAAGTTAGCACATCAGGGTGACAAAAACTGATTGAGATGGCTCAGAGCACCCAACTTCATAAAAGTTCCAATACTTGACATTGAATAAGTCCACCAGGGGCAAGGCTGACTAATTCAGTATCATATTTTGCTTCATCCTTAGATTGCCCCAGTCCATTATGCTTCCTACACAGAGTGGCACAGTAGTAGGAGCTTCTGAGCCCACCAAGCAAAGCACAATCAGCTGTTGTCTTGCCAGTGTTCTATTCCATGTCCCATCCCACTTGTGTTCCCTCTCAAGCTGCAGTTACCCTCTTTCATCCCCCTGTGTTGTCAGTGTAGTCAAGAAAAAGGATCTAGTGCACAGACCACTGCCCTAAAGGAATCCAGTCTGGAAACACAGGCAATCTTTGAACAGATCAGTGTGTGTTCAAAGAGTGTTTGGCACTGGGTTGCCAAATTTCACGAGGAAGGTAACTATGCAATCCCTACTCACAAAAAGAGGCCTGGCAAGGCCAAGATGACAGATATTCACTCCCAGACCATTGTAAAGTGTGAATTAGAATCTGACCCACAAATCACAGCAAGGAAAGTAAGAGAAAGTAACACATACAAATTTGGTGACTTCAGTGAGAACTGTTAAAAAGTGTATCGCAGAGCTGGGGTTCAGCAGCCAACACCCCATAAAGAAAACCCTTTTGAACTGGGTCACTTTTACAGAAAAATATATTAAGTGGGATGATGACAAGTGACAAGATGACAAGATGACAAGATGACAAGAACTGTCACAGACAAAAGGGGTGGAAATGTGTACTGTTGGCCTGGTAGTAATCCTCTTGACCTCCCTACATTGAAGTGACTGTCAAGTAAAGTGGCAAGGCAACAGCTGATTGTGCTTTGGTTGGCAAGTTCAGTTCCTACTACCATGCCACTATGTAGGCAGCATAATGCATTAGTGTGATTTTAAGTTATTCCTAAAGGTGAAACAATATTTAACACTGAATTAGTCAGGCTCATCCCAATTAAACTAATTCAATATCAAGCACTGTATTTTTTAAAAAGATGAGATGTTATGTTTCCATTTTATATTCTTAGTAAAAGATAAACCAAGGATGTTCAGTGTAGACGAGGGGGATAGTTAAGTGACAGTGAAGAAGAGATAGTTATCTGGAAGATTGTGACAGGTGGATCAATGAAAAAAATAGGTTTTTTGAGACATTGAAAAATACTGAGCTTATTATGCCCAAATCACAAATTTTAGAAGGATCAGGTCAACCATTCTATGGCTTCCTTGTGTGTGTTGTTCAGTTCCTGAGAGGCTATTGCTATTCTTGTGGGTTCTGAACTCATGCTGCTGGGTAGGTAACCTTACATGGAATACATGTAATTAATATCCTCTTTTTCCTGTAGGACACAAATTTGTATATCTAAGGCAGCTTATAGTGAATGCAATCAGGACATATCAATAAACCACAACCCCCTTCCCTGTGGATTAAGTAACATATCCTTGTGCTGCAGTCTCAGAAGTTATCGCTTGACATCCAACCAAGATGCTGATAACATCTACAATTTATTCATTGCACAATAAAAGGATGCTTCAATACATGTAAATTTCCATTTATTTATAATCATGAAAGCTTCCTCTTCACAATGAAACAAACTGAATATGCCTGGGGGAAGCCATGACCTCCCCTCTCAGACCCAGTGAGTGACTAGTGTCAAGTGATGTGTATGCTGTCTTGACACCAGCCTTTGTGTACTTATCGAGTAAAATATAATTACCACTCACTCCAGTGTGACTACAATGTAAAGTTTCTGATCACAAATGGTGTCATCAGTGTGATCAGTAAAGAATTAGGAACTTAAAATACAAATTGATGAAAACTAAACATGTTAAGGACAAAAATTTGTAAATAGTGTTCTCAATTATTATGATTAACTGTTGTGATCAGGCAGTGGTGCCAGGCATATGAGTATAGTAGGGAAGGGTGTATATCTTACTGATATATCCTGATTGCACTCACTAGTCATAATTCATTCGAAACTCCTCACATCCTACTCATATCCCTGACAGTCTTTGAAATACACCCAACATTCTTGCCCTATTCCTAACCAATAATCTTTCTGCTTATGCTGTCACTGTCATTTTTGTTGGGCTCCTCCAATCACAGTTCACAACCTCATATCTGTATCTTGTCCTACTGCTTCAATTCCTCCTCAGGAAAAGGTGCCTCTGGCATTTTGTTTCAGCTAATTGCAGGGACCTGAAGAGGTATTACCAAGTCAGATTTTTCTTAGAATGACAACTAGTTCTATCTCAGAGATCCATTTCTGTGTGCTGAGTGCATAGCAGAAGTGACAGTATTTGGCATGGAGGTGTACATTCCTGACTCTTTCTCTTGCCTGAAAACTTCCTGTTTTCATGCTACACATGACTGAGAGGCGACCCACAAATGGTACTTGAGTCTTCATCACCTGAAACTCATACACTTTATAATTCTGCCCAAAATCATGCCAAGTCTGTTCTCCAACTAGCCAAAACTCCTTCATCAATAGAAAGTGTCTAAATCTTTCTAGATCTAACTCCCCTTGTGATTTCTGGTAGCTTGCCAAAAATATCTCTAATAACCTTGCTTCTTCATCTTTCCCTCCTCTATTTCAACTTGATGGTGCCACTGTCATCTTATCTATTTCTAAAGCTGACCCCTTCACTCAGACCTTGGATGATTCAGGGCTTGTTCCTCCCTCTCCTCATGTTACTATTACGATCCTTTGCAGTGATGCTCTCCATGCCCATGCTGGCCTTAATCCTTGGAAGGCTTCTGGATCTCATGGGGTCCCTCCTATTGTTCTCCAAAATTGTGCCTCCATGCTTGCATTTTGCTTAGTTAAACTCTTCCAATTCTGTCTATCGACATTTATCTTTCCTTTTTGTTGGAAGTTTGCCTAAATTCAGCCCATTCCTAGGTGACTGCTCTAATCCTTCAAAATACTGTCCTATTGCTTTTGAGGTAAACCTACAATACATGGAGATAGAACACAAAAAGAAGAATAATAAAATAAGAAAGAAGAAAGAGAACAAACAAGGAAGAAGAGAAACCGAAAACAGAAAAATGCAGTACCAGCACAGCTGTTTTGCCTTAAAACAGCTGATGCAAAGGAATGAGAAAACCCAAAGAGACATGACCCACAAGTAAAAAGGTTTAAAAAAATGTGAATGAATTGTATTACAGTATATTTGTATGTATGAGAAAGTATGGGGATTTCAACCTTAAAATGGTGTTAAGTTTTTGAGGGAAAAATGTAACATAAACTAGGGTGTATCAGGTCATGTAACTGAGGGGAAGTCAGTAGCAAAGGTAGTAGAAAGCAGAGTGGCAGAGAGAAACCAGAAATAAGAGAGGCCCAGCCTGAGGGTGGCTGTGGCCAAGATGGACAGAATCATGTAAAGTAATAATGAAATACAGTAGGTTATGTGACAATGCACAGTCATTATAACATATATCTGCAATGACACGCTGAAATTTTAATAAATATTTAATCAGAATAACAAACCAAAACTGGCATAACAAACTCACCACTCATACAAGCACTGGAATTTTAATAAAAATTTAATTTACATTTCTGCCCGGAACCATGCCAAGTCTTTTCTCCAACTAGCCAAAAGCTCCTTCATTAATAGAAAGTGTCAAAATCTCTCAAGATCTAACTCCCCTTGTGACTTCTGGCACATAGCCAAAAACATCTCCAATAACTTTGCTTCTTCTTTCCCTCCTTTATTTCAACCAGATGGCACCACTGTTATCACATTTATCTCTAAAGATGAACTCTTCACTCAAACCTTTGCTAAAAACTCTACCTTGGATAATACAGGGCTTGTTCCTCCCTCCCTCTCCACCCTCTGACTACTTCATGCTATCTATTAAAATTCTTTGCAATGATGTTTTCCATGCACTCACTGGCCTAAACCCTCTGAAGACTTATGGACCTGATGGGGTTCCTCCTATTGTTCTCTAAAACTGTGCCTCCATGCTTGCACCTTGCCTCGTCAAACTCCTTCAATTCTGTCTGTCAACATCTACCTTTCCTTCTTGCTGGAAGTTTGCCTTCATTCAGCCTGTTCCTAAAGAGTGACTCTTCTAAACCCTCAAACTACCGTCCTATTGTTTTAATTTCCTGCCTATCTAAAGTTTTTTAATCTATCCTCAATAGGAAGATTCTTAAACATCTATCACTTCACAACCTTCTGTCTGATCGCCAGTATGGGTAGTGTCAAGGCCGCTATACCAATGATCTTTTGGCTTTCCTTACCAAATCTTGGTCATCCTTTTTTAGAGATTTTGGTGAAACTTCTGCTGTTTCCTTAGACATATCAAAAGCTTTTGATAGAGTCTGGCACAAAATTTTGATTTCCAAACTACCCTCCTATGGCTTCCATTCTTCTTTCTGTAACTTCTTCTCAAGTTTCATTTCTGACCATTCTATTGCTGCTGTGGTAAACAGTCACTGTTCTTCTCCTAATCTATTAACAGTGGTGTTCCTCAGGATTCTGTCCTGTCACCCACTCTCTTCCTATTATTCATCAATGATCTAAATCAAACATCTTCTCCTATGCACTCTTATACTGATGATACCACCCTGCACTTCTCTACATCTTTTCATAGATGTCCAACCCTTCAGAAAATAAACAGTTCATGCAGGGAAGCTACAGAACGCCTGACTTCTGATCTCTCTAAAATTTCTGACAGGGGCAGAGCAAACTTGGTATTGTTCAATGCCTCAAAAACTCAATTCCTCCGTCTATCAACTCGACACAACCTTCCAGACAACTATCCCATCTTCTTTAATGACATTCAACTGTCCCCCTCTTCTACACTGAACATCCTTTGTCTATCCTTTACTTATAATTTGAACTGGAAACTTCACATCTCATGTCTAGCTAAAACAGCTTCTATGAAGTTAGGGGTTCTGAGATGTCTCTGCCAGTTTTTCACACCCCTCCCCAGCTGCTAACTCTGTACAGGGGCCTTATCCATTCATGTATGAAGTACACTTCACATGTCTGAGGGGGTTCCACCTGTACTGCTCTTCTAGACGGGATGGAATCAAAAGCTTTTCATCTCATCAACTCTCATCAACTGACTGTCTTCAACCTCTTTCTCATCGCTGCAATGTTGCATCTCTAGCTATCTTCTACCAGTATTTTCATGCTAACTGCTTTTCTGATCTTGCTAACTGTATGCCTCCCCTCCTCCCACTGCCTTGCTGTACAAGACTTTCTTCTTTCTCTCATCCCTATTCTGTCCACCTCTCTAATGCAAGAGTTAACCAGTATCCTCAATCATTCATTCCTTTCCCTGGTAAACTGTGGAACTCTGTATTTCCATCTTCCTATGACATGAACTCCTTCAAGAGGGAGGTCCCAAGACACTTATCCTTCAATTTTTGACTACCGCTTCAGAACCTATTCTGGCATCTCAGTGGTCTTTTTTTTTCTTATTGTATTTTTGTTGCCCTTGGGTGGTGTCCCTCCTACATGAAAAAAAAGAAGAAAAAAAAACCTAGCAAGATGAACTTGCCATTCATGCTGGCACTGAAATTTTAATAAAAATTTTTATCAGAATAACAAACTAAACCTTACAAGACTAACTCACTAGCTGTGTGAGCCACTGCTCACCTATCTGTTGCCTGTGTCTTCCTCCCTTTTTTCCTTTCATTTTTCTTTTTTTGTCTCAAACCTCCCTCCCTGTCATCTCCCCTTCTTGTTATCTGTCAGAGATAAGGGACAAGGGGGTGAAACCTTGAGAGAGAGAGAGAGAGAGAGAGAGAGAGAGAGAGAGAGAGAGAGAGAGAGAGAGAGAGAGAGAGAGAGAGAGAGAGAGAGTGAGAGAGAGAGAGAGAGAGAGAGAGAGAGAGAGAGAGAGAGAGAGAGAGAGAGAGAGAGAGGAGAGAGAGAGAGAGAGAGAGAGAGAGAGGAGAGAGAGAGAGAGAGAGAGAGAGAGAGAGAGAGAGAGAGAGAGAGAGAGAGAGAGAGAGAGAGAGAGAGAGAGAGAGAGAGAGAGAGAGAGAGAAGAGAGAGAGAGAGGAGAGAGAGAGAGAGAGAGAGAGAGAGAGAGAGAGAGAGAGAGAGAGAGAGAGAGAGAGAGGCCTGACTTATGGGGATTTATTGTATATATGTGTGTGATGCCAATGGTGGGTAATTGTGACCCATACTTGTCAAAGCAGAGTGAAACTCAGTGTGATAATACCCAAAACTTGGGATGGTAAGAATTTAGACTACGCATGAAACTTGGGAGGGTACTATATATATTTGTTATGTGACCTCAAATGCAGTAATGCAAAATGTGGTTATTTTTATTTTTTATTTTTCAAAAATTATAGAATTTTTTATATTGTTTTCTGGTTTCCTGGAACCAATTAATTTTTTCACATAGGTTCTTCAGTCACCATAATACACATCTGCTATAACAAACCCTACATTGGAACGAATCATGCTCATTGTTGCATACCCTACTCTATTTTAATTTCTTGCCCCTCTAAAATTTTAAAATCTACTCTCAACAGGAAGATTACTCAACATCTATCACTTCACAGTATTGGTTCCATCATGGACACTCTACTGGTGATCTGGTTTTCCTTACTGAGTCTTACTGAGTAAGGGGGGGATTTACTCATACTGCTCATTTAGACAAGGTGGGATCAAAAACATTTTGTCTTATCAACTTTTCTCTTCTAAGTGACTGTCTTCAGCCTCTCTCTCATCACCACAATGTTGCATTTCTTGCTATCTTCTACCGGTATTTTCACGCTGACTGCTCTTCTGATCTTGCTAACTGCATGCCTCCCCTCCTCCTGCAGCCTTGCTGCACAAGACTTACTACTTTCTCTCACCCCTATTCTGTCCACCTCTCTAATGCAAGAGTTATCCAGTAAACTCTGAAACTCCCTGCCTGCTTCTATATTTTCTCCTTCCTAACACTTGAACTCTCTCAAGTGGGAGGTTTCATGACACTTATCCTCCATTTTTTTTTGTATAATCCTTTTAACTTTTTTGGAAGGGCTGACACCTCTAGTGGGCCCTTTTTTAACATTATTTTTGTTGCCCTTGGCTGGTCTCCCTCTTATACTCACAAAAAAAAGATAAAATAAAATAAATAAATAAATAAATAAATAAATAAATAAATAAATAATAAATAGGTAAGTAAAAAATAAATAAAAAATATAGTATAAGGGAACAGTACTCCATATATGGAGAAGGGGCAGCTGTGGTACAGTAAGACAGTGCTTTGTGGGGCAAGAGGTTCTAGGGCACACGGGTTCAGATCCTGGCCATGTTCCGAGGGTAGGAGGGGCATCCATTCAGAATAGTGGTTTCCAAATGCCAAATCCAAAGTCCTTCATTAGGAGGTGCCTAGTTTTTATAGACCAGTGGTTCTCAAACTATGGGTCGCGAGATCAATTTTGATGGGTCGCAGAGACACAGGAACATTATCGTGCTTTCAGTGTTTCAGTGTATTTCAGTTACTTAATTGAATTATTCTTCTTTAACCACAAATTACTTTTGTTATGTATGTTCATCTTCCCACCTCCTCCCTCCTCCTATTTAATTTTTTCCAAATAAAAGTATATATATCACTGTACATTTTCTCTTTCTCTTTACTTTACTCTGGGTCGCGAAGGAATAAAATGTTCCAAATAGGGTCGCTCATGAAAAAGTTTGAGAACCAATGTTATAGACCAAAGAATCCAGGGGGGGGAGAGAGAGAGAGAGAGAGAGAGAGAGAGAGAGGAGAGAGAGAGAGAGAGAGGAGAGAGAGAGAGAGAGAGAGAGAGAGGAGAGAGAGAGAGAGAGAGAGAGAGAGAGAGAGAGAGAGAGAGAGAGAGAGAGAGAGAGAGAGAGAGAGAGAGAGAGAGAGAGAGAGAGAGAGAGAAGATGAAAAAAAGGACAGCTAAAGACCTTGTGTAAAGTAAGCAGCTTGGAGGAGGACAGGTATTGACTAAGGAAATACAAAACATTAACTTCATGAAGCTGCTTTTAGCAAGAGATGTAAAATTTTCTAGTCAAGATTTTTTGTGGATAAAGTCCAAGTACGTTTGGTGTAGACATAAGGGATTGTTGAATATCACTGAAGAAGGGAGAGTTGTCTGGAAGTCTGTGTTAAGTAGATGGATGAAGGAATTAATTTATCAGGCACTGAACAGCATAAGGTTTGCCCAGCCACATTCCATAATAACAGAAAGATTAGAAGACAGATATTCTGTGGCTTTCTATGTATGAACTCTTCAATTCCTGCTGAGTTGGGCATCAGCCCAAATGATGTTAAGAAGTGCAAGATAAAGTCATCAGCATAGGAATGAATAGGATGAGAAGCCCTGACTGAGACAATTTATTATTAATAAGAATAAGATGGGTGATAGGATAAACCCTAAATATGATATCACTTCTGTGAAAATTTAAGATAGACATAGACAGACTTGGTGGTCTTCATAATACAGATATGAAAAAAAAACTAATGAGTGTTCTCTCAACATTAAACAGAATAAGGCAAAGGTCTGTGAGCCACACACCTTTTGAACAGCTGTTTCACTCACCTCTCTTGACAGTTGACTAAGTGGAACTTGTTTGTGTTTCTGGTTTGGCGGTAACTTTACTTTGGTTCCCTCTTTTCCTCCTTGGGCTTCTGCCATAATCCTATCAGACAGATATGCTGAATTAGAATTCATCTACATGACAAAAAAGCATAATCATTATCCTGCAATCACGTTCTGCATAATTTCCTGCCCTTGAACGAGTCTTGGTCTTCTACTTTTTTTTAACCCAATATTATGGTAAATGATCTGGTGAACCTGCTAACTATGTCATGAGTATAAAAGCTTGAGGCTTTTATACTCATTCTTGTCACTGAATCCTTGCTTAGAAGCAAGTCATGAGTTCTTTGCCACTCAAGATCCATTATTCACTATTCATCATCAGAAATACATCTATTATTTTTCATTGAAGGAAGTAGCAACCAATCATGGTGCAGAAATGCTTCACTTGAGATATCATGCAGTAAAACCCTTACTGCCTGATATTTGCCTGACAGGAGTTATGAGATATTAAAAAAATTCATCACATTTCAGTTTTACAAGGAAATATAAATGATATACAATTCAATCACTAAACATCTCTAATAGCTATAGACTCACGTAACATGTAAGGATGAAAATGTTGATTACAAGTAAACACCACATTAAAATATTAAGAAACAGAGTAGATCCTCAGTTCATGAATGCCCCACATCACAAACAAATTAGTTCATGAACTAGTTTTGCAAACAAATTTTAGCTTGATTCATGAATAATGCTTTGGGGTATGAATACACATTACCCAGAATCCATGAAACATCATGCTCAGTTGTGCATTGGCATGCTAAGCATAAACAATTCATGAGTGCTGTGTTCAAAAACATTATTTTTTTTTCTTTTTCCCCTTTTTTGTGCTATTTTAGCCTCCATTATGCCACCTAAGAAGGAAAAAGTGTTACTGATAGCAGCAGTAAGGAGTCTAAGCGTATTACTATTGAAGCAAAGAAGGAAATTATTGCCAAACATAAGAATGTTTAAGGCCAACATAAGAATGTGTAGACCCACATGCAGTAACTTATCTAATTTATAATATAATAATATAATCTCTCTCTCTCTCTCTCTCTCTCTCTCTCTCTCTCTGTCAGCCCTTCAATTGCTGTAGAAATATGAGGCCTGAGTTGGCTTTTTCTGGGTGTAACTATGACACACACACACACACACACACACACACACACACACACACACACACACATATTTCCATTTGGGGGTGGTTGGAGGTTAGTACAGAAGAGAAGGCAAGTGAAGAAAGAAGATGGGTGAAGGATGAATAAATGAGGAGGGTAGGGAAGGCAAAGTTATCAGAAAAGAAATTAGTGGGCAGCTGTATGTTTGTGTACATGGGTGAGTCTCTCTCTCTCTCTCTCTCTCTCTCTCTCTCTCTCTCTCTCTCTCTCTCTCTCTCTCTCTCTCTCTCTCTCTCTCTCTCTCTCTCTCTGAGTAAAAAACAAGTAATAGACACATGTCCACTATCTGCATTCATCAGTAATTGAGCATCGGTCTGTGATGACATTCAACACTGATGAGACGACCCTCCCAGCTGCATCGGCACACACACATACGCACACACGCACACACACACACACACACACACACACATTAAAAGAATGCAGAGAACAAATGGAGGAACCCATATGGGATATAATCAACAGCTCATTGAAAGAAGGAAAAGTAGCAAGGGCATTGAAAAGAGCTAACACAGTCCCAATATGCAAGGGGGAAAAAAATGGAACCATTAAATTACAGACAAGTGTCACTAACAAGTATTGTAAGCCAACTTTGTGAAATAGTAATTAAAGACAGATGGGTGCAATATTTAGAAGATGAAAAGATAATTACAGAAAAGCAATTTGGATTCAGGAAAGGGAGATCCTGTGTCACAAATCTACTGAGCTCTTATACAAGAGTAATAGATGGAGTGCAAGAGAGGGACACATGGGTTGATGTGGTATACCTGGATCTCAAAAAAACATTTAATAAAGTTCCCCAAAAGAGTCTTATGTGGAAGTTAGAGAATGGAGGAGGATTAAAGGGAACAACATTGGGATGGTTGGAGGATTATTTACAAGGGAGGAAAATGAAAACAGTAATCAGCGATATTCATTCAGGCTGGTGTGAAGTAACAAGTGGGGTACTGCAAGGATCTGTGTTGGCACCTATTATGTTTCAAATATATTTAAATGATATGACAGAGGATCTATATAGTTATATACACCTGTTTGCTGATGATGCAAAAATAATTAAAATAATAAAGGATGAAAATGACTGCAAGGAGTTGCAAAAGGACATTGACAAGATACATGCATGGAGCCAAAGATGGAAACTAGCATCTAATGCCAGAAAATGCCACGTGTTGGAAATGGCAAAAAGTAAAGAGACCTTCAGGGAATTATAAAAGAGGAGAAATAATAACAAAAAAGTAATGAAGAAAAAAAATTTGGGAGTAATGATCCAGGACACATTATCACCTGAAAGGAACATAAACAGAATATTCAGCTCTACATACAGCTTGTTAACAAACATAAGGGTGGCATTTAACTATTTAGATAAAGAAATGACAAATTCTAACAAGCATGATATGTCCTAAATTGGAATATGCAGTAGTAGTTTGGGCTCTACAAAGAAAAAAATACATAAGGAAACTGAAAAAGAATACAGAGGATAGTGACAAAGATGGTACCAGAATTGAAAGACTTAAGCTATGAAGAAAGACTTGAAGAGATGGGATTACCAACACTACAAGAGAGAAGAGAAAGAGGAGATCTGATAACAATGTACAAATTAGTAAACAATACAGAAATAGACAGAAATGGCTTGGTACCACAGATGGAGGAGGGAGAGAGATGGACAAGGGGGCATGGGAAGAAAACAAAGAAGAGTGGATGTTTGAAGGACATCAAGAAATGCAGCTTCTGGCATCAGACCATTTGTTGTTGCCATGGCACACATGCCTATAGTATTGCCCCCGCTGCCCATAGCAATGCTCCCAGCATGGCCCCTCGTGAAGCCCTACCACCTGTCCATGACCCACATCAGAACAATGTCCCCCTTCTTCACGAACACTACAACAGTGCAGGTGTTGTTGATGTAGCAGAGGACTAAGATGAGCTAGATCCCACTAAAAAGCCTTGGTAATGACCATGATTAATCTTACACATGTAAACCACAACACCACCTCACCTCTCATGATCCAGATGTTGTGTGTGCTATAGGTGGTTCCATTATTTTTTAAACAGGTGCCACTCAGTCTTGCTGCACCACGAGACTACCAGTCATTCTCTGCCTCACCCTGACCGTAAGTAATACTTAGAGAATTTTCCTAAGTGCCTTGTGTGTCTCAACTTTAAATATGCTGTATTCAGTATACTGTGGTTTTCATATATTTCATATTGTGTTTCATGTGTTGATTTAATGCTGGATTTTGATTAGTGACTTGATATTTTCTGTGGAACACACATTCTATCTTTGATTTTACATGTTGTGTTTTATTATTTTATTGTGTGATTATGTTATGTGTGCATTTATGTGTTTTATGTGTTTGATGAAAAGTGATGTGTTACTGAATGACCTAGTCTTGTTGATGGTTGCACTAATGTACAGTGAATAATAACAAGAAGACTTATTAGTATGTCAATGCAGTTACTCAAAGTTTTTATTAACTGGTATTACGTGGTTGAGTTACTTCCTTTTATTGCCTGCATGTGTTGTTGGAAGGTTTATTTACTGTTTAATAAATAATGTTAGTTTATTTGAACTGTATTTATGGCTTACCCCACCCTAGCCTTAACTCTTGGTAACGTGGACTTAGACATTTAAAGAATTGTGAAAATACCTGAAGTACAAGTACTTGGTGAGTATATAACTGGTGCAGTTCCTGTATAAACTCTAACTTATAATTAAAGGTAAGCTGGGGGATTACAACATATTGAACTCTGGAATGATTTGAAGGAAGAGTGTGGTTGCGGCAGTGTACATATTGTTTAAAGAAAAAACTGGATAAATACGGTTGTGGAGACAGGACAAAATGAGCTTTGGGTCATGGCCCTGTACAA